>NC_072010.1:108805171-109082671 GCF_027791375.1 Indicator indicator | reverse complement strand
GATTATCTGAAAAAGAGATTTAATTTAACAGAAAGGCATTTTGAAAATGAAACATTAGTCAGCAAAACTGTAATCTGTTTTGGTGCAGGAGAACAGAAGGAAGATATGAATAATTGTAGTAGCAATGAACATTTTCTCCATTATACTAAAAAAGTTCTTAACTAATATTTTGGCAGACATCAGCACTACATAAACATGTTGCTATTTGGTTTAGGTAAAGACAGAAAAAAACAACAAAACACTGTTTTCTGAAGACAGTCTCTACTTCTGTCACTCTGATCCTTCTTTCTTTGGGAAAACTTCTGATAAAGTTATGGACAAGCATCTGTAGAGTCCTTTCATTTTGTTTTAGATCTGGGTATGAAATAAAAATTAGTTTGCTCACGCTGACTGAAGATTTCTCATATTATACTGAGATGCCAGAATACCATGCTGATTCTCTTACATCTATCAACAGCTTTTTTTGGAGTTCATTAACCAGGAGCTTTTGTTGAGATAACTTTCATCTTTGAAAGCTTGCATCTCACTGTTGTTTTCTTCCTCTCTGTGGAGCTGCAGTTGGCAATGTTATTCAACAGCTCTCCCACATTGAAGGATTCACAGTTCCTTTCCTTTGGTGCCTTCTGTGAGGGAAAATAGAGTGTAGGCCAGCTGAAAGCCACTCTCCAGCCCACAAATTGTGAATCAGTAATGGCTGGAAAGTGCGCTAAGAGAATATGTGTATTCCTCAAAACAAAAAATTGTTGCTAGGCTTGCTCAGGCAGAGTGTTTGCAGTCTGCTCATATGTTGGGGATGTGGGAAGGAGACAGAGCATAGCATCAGGAATCACTTCTTGAGGGCAGGATAGATGGTGTCTTTGAATTTGGCTGAGCTGTAGCCATCTTGCTGATAACTGCTAAGGGAAATGTTGAAAGTTACAATTCCTTCCAAATGATCCATGATATAATCACCTTGTTCAGTCCTTGCACCAACACGCATTTCCAAAGGCAACATTCATTTCTGTTCTTGTCTGTGAACTTTATCACTTCAGTGCATCTTATCTTTTATGACTGTTTTTAGGTCTTCACTAGAAGTTTCCAAACTTGCTGTTGGTTTTTACAAAATTCACTTTATCTTTAGGCACTTTTCAAAGACATGCCCTTTTTTTACTGGTGTTTGGGGTTTTATGTGTTGTTTTTTTCCTAATATTTTTATTGAAGAAATACTTTGCTGAAGCTCAAAAATTAAAAAAAAAATCAAATTACAAATAGGTTCTGTTATGCAGTTCTCCCAAATGCACCAACATAACTGTCTAACCTTGCTGGATTTGGGTCTTTTAAAAATCTTCCTGTAAGTACAGAGTAATTGCAATATTATTACTTAATTATTCATTTGTAAAATATGGACACATTCCCATGCAAATATTTATTTTTCTTTAGTTTTAGTCCCACATTCAGTGAATGCCAATGAATGCCATGACACATTTCACAGAATTCAAAGCTTGGATGACATTTTTTTGAACTATCTGAAAATTGCTGAGAATCACAAGATACCAAATACAATGAGTCATCCCTAGTTTATTTCACAACATCTGGCAGATACAGTACATAAAATAGCATATGAAAATGTACAACTCTGTTGCAGAATGCTCCCTTGGGAGTATTACTGGCTAACTTTTTTTTTTTTTTCCCCAGTAATAGTATTCTACTGGAAGATATAATGGATGTTGGTGCAATATCTCCTGTCTCTTTGATTCCATCAGGTATTGCAGGAATGCATAAACCAGAGGCAAAATGTTTCATGCCCTCTTTTTCCTCCCGTCAGAAGTCTTTTTCTCTAAACCTTATAAATACAAGGAAAACAATGCAGAAACATGAAACTCTGCAGAAACATTTACACATTCAAACAGCAAGAGAGGAATGCAGGGAGTCTGATTTAATTTTTTTCATAGAAAGTGGGCTAAATGCACTATCACTATAAAATGTAAATCTTACTGTGGACAAACAGTTTTTCAACAATTATATTTATCAGGCAGCTCTGTTTCAAATATTGCATAGTCTAAAGGTGGTGTTCCCTTTTGGGTTTAGTCAAATCCTAGCATTCATTTTACATTTCTGAAGATAGTATGGATAGTTATTTTCTAGCCAGCTAGTGTAAGATACATTCATCTTCTTTGTGAATGTAACACATCCCCTCTCATGCGCACATACTCATGCATACCTACATAACACACATATTTCATTAATTATTGCCATTTTGGAATCTGTCTCCACTTCCAATTAAAATAGTTGGGTTTGATATGTTTTCTATCTGCCTCAAAGTAAAGAAAAACCCTTCATCATTCCATATCAAATGAACAAACACCTTAAAACAGGGAAAAGTCTAACTGTTTAATTCAATTGATGTCATCATATGCAGTGCAGAGAACATCCAAAGGTTGTAGGAAAATAATCAATAATCATCCTGAACATTGAAGTTTGAGTTAGCTTTGTCATTTTTCCTTGTTTGAGAAATATTTTAGAAGTGGGAAGAACACTTATATTTATGTAAGAGAGCACACCTTATTTTGTTACCCTCATTTAAAGCATAATAAAACTCAAGAGTGAGATTTTCAAAAATATAACTGTTTATTATTCTTTGTGTTAGTGATATTTCTATTACAGGAATGTATTATTAGCATTGTGCCCTTTACAAATATGATAAATGATTTGCTGTCCATCACAAAATAAAACAACAACAAACCAACAGTAAATTAAAGCCAAAATACTGGAGCCACGATGGTTTAAAAAATGTCATTATAAAGATTGGCAGGAATGGCAAGGAAACAAAATAAGCTAACGTGCTTTGTCACACGCAAACAAAAAGGTTGAATGGAATATTGCTAATGTATATGGATGTACCCTTATGACAAATGTTTGAAGCAAAGAACATATTAAAACTACACAACTGAGCATAAATATTTAACTAATAAATTTTAGTTGGAAATAAAAGGAAATGTATAGCAATCAGGGGAGTGAAGATGTGGAACAGCCTGGGGAAATTAAAAAGCATTGCTGGAAACCAGCTGATTTTAAGATAAAGCTCCATGCATTCTGTTTGTGACTACAGGAGCTCTCTCTATATAATAAACAGGGTGTTCAGTTCAGTGGTGCAAGATTATTATTGTTTTCTTGTATGAAGGTTAGTAGTCATATAACAGCTGACCTGTTTTTCACAGGCTGCCTACAAATGAATTATCTAAGTCCACCTATTACATTGGTAAGCATGGATGCTGTAAGACTAAAATGAAGCAGTGAAATTGGATAGAAATTTACATTACCTTTATACAAGGTATCATCTTTAATATATGTTTTAATTTGAGAATATTTTTCTGGTTTTACATAATATGTATATATTTTTTTAAATCAGAAAAGTCACTCTCAAAGTCTATCTTGGAATGTTTATTAATTAGCATTTCAAATCTGCTGCATTTTTTACTGATGTACAACACTTCTTCAAAGGTCTGGAAAAAAACTCTGGGTACTATAGTATCTTAAAATTAAAATGGCATTTAAGTCTGGAATGAATAAATACTTGTTTTTGAAAACTTGTTTCCTATAAGATGATGTGTAATAATGTGGAGATCAATTCCCTCTGATTTTTAGTACTTGCAGAGATTTCAGAACGTAATTTCTTAATGACCTTTTACTTTCCTAAAGAAAGTTAATCTGGATCACAGAGACAAGCTAATTGCAATGAAACTTGCAGATAACTTTGATCTGAAATGGAGTGTGTTATCAATAATAATCCTTTTCCTCTCATTAAAAGGATAAAAATGAGCATACTACATATAATTTAGCGATCATTTTCAGGATGAAAATTATGTATAACCTCTTTGATTCACAATTGCTTGTTTTCTTTTTGAGTCATTGACCAGGAAAGAAAAAAAAAAAAAAAAGAAGAAGAAGATAGAAGTGAAGAAGCTAAAAAGATAATTTTCTTTAAATTAAAAGACAAGATGTTAATGGTCTCAACTGAGTGTGCTCAGCAGGGAGCTTTGTAACTAGATTTTTCAGTACTGAAGAAGCGTTTTGAACATTTAGACTATTAGGACAATTTAATAAGCCATGACTGTAGAAACTGCTTTAGAGTGGTGGTTTTAGTCAATAGCATGCATTCCATCAGTTATTTACAACCATGAGTATCTAAGAGGCACTCTTTCTTCCCTCTTTATCTTTTCCTATATTGTGGAGTGTAAACAAAATATACTTAACAGGAATGTATTAATATTAGAACTTAAAACTTCTGTTTATCTATATCTAGATTTTGGATTGAAAAACAAATACTTTATTTTAAATTTTTACTCCAGATTTAAAAATTTTAAAATCAGTAAGCTTGTGATTGAGATATGTCACGATGAAACTGTATAACAATTGCCTGTGTTACAAGGAAACTAGAAATGTGAATAATACAATTTTAGAAGTCAGGAAACTGAAGGACAAGCATACATAAATAGTCTTCAGGCAATTATTTCCATGAATTACTATATAGTGTATAAAAATTTATATAGTTTTATCACGTTTATTTCTTTTTATATTTCATTACATTGATCCACTAAATTAATTATGTAATGTAAAAATGTTTATTTTAAACACAATTAATCCATTCTGTTATTTTTACTGAATATCACCTGTTTGTTCTTTATGAAAATTTCAAGCACAGTTAACTTTATTCCTGCCATTCATATGCTGTTCTCCGTCACCTTTTATTCTTGTAATTCTATTGTTCTGTATTATCTTTTTCTAGCACAATTTTCAGTTCAGCTCTTTCTAACATTTGGACTATTTATACAAAGACTCCACTTGGTTAAAAGAAAAATGGAGAGGCACGCCAAACTGTCAGTCAAAGTAATTTTAGACAAAGCTTTAAATAAATTAAATAAAAATTGAAAAGCTGCTCTACTGGTATACTTGACAGAGCTCAAGGGATGTGATTTTCAAGCTTCATCTGAGGTCCATGTAATTCTTTATTCCAAGATTATTTCATAGTGGTTGTTGACTTTAAATTGGGGTGTCAGATCAATGAGTTTGTGACTGTGCACATGGGAAAAGTGTAGATGTATTAGATTAGTACCTGCATGTGTTTGTCAAATCAAGTAGTTTTGAATTTATTCTTCTGAACATACTCCAAAAAATAAACAATAGCACTAATTATGTTGTCTATAGCATATAAAAGTTAAAGACATCACCTTTTAATTAATCACACTGTTATAAGCATGTGTTAATTTACTGGTATGGTTTTCTAATTTCTTGAAGCTTTCTGGAATCTTGTCCGTAAATGACTGTTAAAAAAAAAAAAAAATCCACTAGGGAGATTTGGCTTATTTAAGCCTCACTTTTATAACTGCTATGATATAATTATGATGTTTGATGGTAGGTGATTTTTTTGATAAAAACAAAGTTCTCCAAAAATATTCACTTATTTTTTTCTCAAAAAGATGATATTCCATTATACACTCTGCCTGATTTAATTCCTTCCATTGCTCTGGCAGTAAAACTTAGGTCTTACAGATAATACCGACCCTCAGAATGTTGAAGTCCACTTTATGTCAGAAATTGGTGAACTTCACAGGTAATAATAACCTGCCAGTGTCTATTTATTAAGACATACTTGAATGTTACAGTTCCAGTTTCCCACAGCCTACCCCCACTAAGCCCACTGTTTTATCTTTATTTTGTCAGGTGTTCTTCTCCCCAGTTGCCTTCCCATCCCTTTCAAAGATGCAGCACTTTGTTATTATTTACTCCCATCCTTTTCTCACACAGTTCAGAGGTACAACATCTCTTATTACCTCCAGGGCCTCACAGACATGAAGGCTATCTAAATATTCCATTATCGCTCCCCTTTTGGGTTCTCATACCTAATATCAACTTTACTGTATCTTTCATTAGGTAAGTACATGCTTTTACTGATCCAAACACAGCCAGGTAAGGTCTTCTGTTGGTTTGAATGTGCATTTTTTCCAGTATTTCTAATCTCTCTTCTTTTCTGCCTGAATATGTGTAAACTTGCACCTTCCATCCTTTTTTTTCAGCAGTCACATCTTCAGATAATTTTTTGAAAATAAAATAATTGAAGACTTAGTGGTGCTTTTCCCATCCTTTTATCCATCTTATCTATTTTACATAATCTGAGAAGCATTTAGAGGAGTCACAAGAACTGTGGTCTCACTAAAATAGGCCACTTCAGCTATTATGGTTTTATTCTATATGATGTAATTTTTTTTTTTTTTTTTTTTTTTTTTTTTTTTTTTTTTTTTTTGCAATTCGTACAGTTTTCTTCCTTTCAAAGCTGATGACGGTGATCCAAAGTCTTCATAAGAGTCCCAGGCAGAACACAGATTTTGGTTTCTATTGTAATTCTGTTCAAATCCTGCAGATATTCTTTATGGGTAGCAAATCATGCAGAGAGTCTTTATGCATATTTGATAACAGGCATTCCTTATGTGTATCTAATATTTTCATTTTATGTATGAGCCATCATGAACTCTTTTAAATAGATTTGAACCAGCTCATCTTATTATAATTTGATCACATGTTTATGTTCAAGCAAAATTTTGAGTAAGATTGGATCTACACATCAGAAAACGTACTTTTTTTTTTTTTTCACTAAATGAGATTAGGTTGCATGGCATTGCAGAACAATGTAGTTTTCACTGCTTTGAGGCAATATGCTATTGCATCATACATCTTTGGAATTCAAACTGAAAATTCAAGTGTGGATCATCTCCTTTATTTAGCATTCCAGAAAACAACATTTTTGTTCAATTTAAACCAGTGTCACAGAGTACTGGACCTGAATTTGCCCTTTCATTTCTGAAAATCATTCTGCCTTGTTAATCTGGTGCTAAATTAGTAAACTTTACATCTGTGCTCTTTTATTACTTTCAGTTACTGTCCAGTGTGATCCAGTGATTGTTTCTATTTCTAAATTGGTAAGTTGACTTTTATTGCTATAGCACAACCTGCTTGAATGAAAACCAGCAAAAGATTTGACTCCTAAATTACTTTTCCCATTTGTGTCTGTCTCCAGGCTTACTAGCTTCAGACATTTTGCACCAGAATTCTCAGTCAAGTGAATAATTACGGACCTCTGTTTTCATGCTCCACTGAAGTAATAGACTCATCCTATATCTGCTGTAGGATATGTTTTTGCTGACTTGTTTGTCATATCCCCTTGGATGTGCTTGTTCGTCTCTTGAAATTAGTCATAGGATACCCTGCTGTATAGGGAGGACAGACAGCTTTTGATCTTCAAAATCAATTTTCTGGTCCCTTCTCTCTTATGGCTTGTACTGTTCTATTCCTCCAGAGGAATCAAAATAAATGAATTTCAGAACAAAACTGAATCAGGATCACTGACACAACACTGCAAGGACCCTAAAGAAAAGTGTAATAAATCAAAGAGTCTAGTTCAACACAGGCTGAGTTCTTTATAAAGGAAGATTTCTTTTGGACCCAGTATCCTTTATTGGGTGTAACAGCTCATCAGTTTGGCTTTGGTAAGCCCTGTTTTTAAGTTAAACAACATGTGTCTGTTTGAAAAGTTGTAGTCAGATGTGTTTATCTGAAGGTAAAATTGAAGTAGCATAGAAGGTACTTAACTGTTGGCTTTGAAGTAATTCCCTTGAATTATTGCTATTCTCTTTCCACTTTGTTTCCACCTCATGTTACTTTCTTTTAGGAAAACACTTTTTTGTTTTCTTTATTTTCTTTATCAAAGACATAATGCAGGTTTTAAAAAGGACTCACTCAAAGTGGGTGTTAACAAAACACATTATTATGTTTAAAATGTAGTCAAGTCATTTTCATTGGTATGTTCCTAGTATTTTGTTACTCTTGAGAATATAAATCAGCTACAACAAGTAACTTAATTTATTTCAATAAAATGTTGTGCTTAGAGAACATAAAATACTTGAAAATGTGAACCCCTAGTAAATTCAGTTTATGGTCTTGTAACTGAGTAAATTAACACAGCACATTAGTTTTGAATCAATACTTTGTATCCTAGGTGTTTCTTTTCCTGCCTCTAATTTTCGTAAACACCTGTTGGTGCAGGTTGACACAGCCTCATTTTTTTCTGTCTGCTCTCTCCTACTTCTCTTGATGATTGCACCAAGCTGACCTGCAGTGAGTGCTGTACTAGCCCACTTTTTGCAGAGTTTAAACTAGGAAACTCTGCACCTTGTCTGGGCTGTTATGTTTTGTGTCTACAGGTTTTCTTTCCATGCAAGCAGGATGCATAGGGAAGTTGACACATGGATGAAGCATGTGTGGATGTGGTTTCAGACCTCTGCAGTTTCTGATATGTTGTAGCAACTTTCAGGAAAATTTCACAGAAGATGCTCTTTTCTCTGGACTTAATTTCTACTTAGTACTACATGACACTGATGAAAGTTTCAGAATATAGATAAGTTTTTTCAACTGTTATTGATTCTAGAAAATCTCATTTCATTCTCATATTTCTTTTTCTACCTCTGTGAGGCCACTTCTGCAACATGGCTTGCTTCTAGTCTTTGAACCAAAATTTTCTGAATATTGTGTGCTTAGTGGTAGTATTTTCCTGTGTCTTTTAGAATCCAGTAGAACAGAACATTATTTTTGTAGTAGGAAGGGACATATAAAACTCATCTAATCCAACTCCCAATTTATCTCCCATTTCATCTTATCTCTCTAACAGGAAGTTTGAGGTTTAGACGTATATATGTGTATGTGTATATATGTATTTATAGATGTGAAATTATTTACTGAATCTATGCATTCTGGAATGATATTCTGATTTCTTTAAGGGTCTAGTCTTGTGCTCAATTTATGTTGACTTAGCATTAAGAATGCAGAATAAAAATGGAGAAAGGACCTCAAATGTTTATTTTTCATGCAGGGATGAATGAACTACATATGACCATATAATCTACAACAGCTCTGGATGGAGGAGTGGTGAATATGAAGGACAGATAGCAGTTCTCACGACTTTTATAAGTAAGCTCTAATGAGTAAACTCTTATCCAGACACTTTCAGAAATATATGAAGCCCTGAGACATCCCCTGTATTCATGCAAGGTTGTGGTTTCCTATATAGATGTGGAGAGGAGGTGACATGTACAAGAAGATTAATTTTGTCCCTCCATGTTTTATCTGCATGCATAACATTATTAAATTCTATTTTGTTACCTCTCAATGGGTTATGACATAGCTTACAACTGTATTTGTATTATTGGGTATATTCCTTACATAATAATCAATTTTCAATAAAAATGTGAAAATCTTTTCTCCTCAGCTCTGTGGTTCAGAAGAAAGCATTGCAAACCTGCAGGTCATTGATCTTCCTAATAGAGGCTGTTCTTTGGAGTGATACAAGTGTCTTAATAAATTGCAAATGCATATAGATAAGTTAAATAAAGTATTTTCAGTGTGCAGTAATCTAGCTGCACACAGCATCCTGTTCTTATAAATCAGCCCTAATATTCATGGCATTTTCATTAATGTGCTTATAATAAATATAGTGAGGAAGACATAAACACATTAATAATACATGTTACACTTAATAGCTTTTGCCCTTGGAAATTCTTATTTAGCTCCTACAAAAGTCAATGGAAAACGTGCAGTTGAATGAATTTGAAGAAAACTTGAGCCAATGTATGAACAAGCACATTCAACAAAAAAGAGTTAAACTGCTGAATTATTGCTCTTTTTACTTTCCTCTGCCTTTTGCTTCAATATCATGACATATCAGTTCTTGTTTCAGGTGCTTAGTAAAACTAACAGGAATAGTAAAATCTGTAATTCAGATGTAATATCAAATGAAAATTTCTTTTTTAAAAATAAATTAGTTGTTAGATTTTATTTCTTCAGTATCTTTCAAGCATATACAATATACAATAATAACTGGTGCATGTAGAATTCAAAAACATTAATCAGTTTTATTTTAGCATAAGCTCTGAATTGTTTTTTAACTTGATTGTCTATAAAAGCTTTAAAGTTTCTTTCTTGTAAGCAATGATCTTTACATGCACACGTGCACACACATGTAGCTTAGCAGAACATACTCAATTTTCCTAAGGACATTGCATAGCCTCCAGCATTTATTTCTATAATGCTCTCTTTTTTTTTTTTTTTTTTTTTTTTTTTTAAGAACTGCTAAGAACATTTCTTAATAGGAATGTGTACAATTAGTCAAGGTGGATTGTAAGTTATAGTAGTTAAGAGCTACTTAGATGTTCAGTAAGCGCTGAGGTATTTTATGAAAATTGCATGGAAATTGCTGCCATTACCTTGTCTTCATCGAGCCCACTGCCATGGTTTTAAGGGACATTTTAATCATATCTGCTTTTCCCTTCATAAAGGGTTATTGCAGTGTGACAAGAAGAAATTGCAAAAAGAAAATGAATTACTTTTGAAAAGAAAATGAGAGCTGGAAACCTGAATAAAAGACAACCCATTTTTTTTTCCCCTGAGAAAACCAGAGCAGCAAATCAGACTACAAAACCTAATTCTAAACTATCAACTCTAAATGAACTTTTTTGAGCCACATCTATGTTTATCGTGCCTTCTGGAAGCAGGCAGGTACTCTTAGTCTCTGTGTCATGATTTAACCCCAGCCATTAGCTAAGCCCTACCCAGTCACTTGCTCAATCCTCCCCCAAGGGATGGGGGAGTGAATCAGAAGAATAGAAGTGAGAAAACTCATGGATTGAGACATAGAAAGTTCAACAGATGAAGCAAAACAAGAAATTTATTCTCTACTTCCGATTGGCAGGCAGGTGTTCAGCCATCACCAGGAAAGCAGGGATCCATCACTATTGACAGTTACTTGAGAAGACAAATGCCATGTCACTAAGAATGCCTCCCCACTTCCTTCTTCTTACCCCAGCTTTGTATGGTTAGCATGATGTCATATGGTATGAAATATTCCTTTGGTCAGTTGAGGTCAGCTGTCCTGGCTGTGATCACTCCCAACCTCTTGTGTGCCCCCCCAGCCTACTCCTGCTGGGGTGGGGTGAGAAGCAGAAAAGGCTACTCTGTGTTCTCTGCAAGCACTGCTCAGCAGTAACAAAAACATTCCTGTGTTGTGAACTCTGTTTCCAGCACAAATCCAAAACAGAGCCCCATGCTAGCCACAATTATGAAAATTAACTCTACTCCAGATGAAAACAGGATACAGTGATAACTGCCTGAAGTAAGGAAGCAGTATAATATGATTTAGTTTATACCTTTGTGACGTTGAAAAAGATGACAGACTTTATAAATATGATGTAAATTTATTCCAGTGTCTGACACCTACTAACACAAGTTTAGTGGAGGAAGGAGGATCACATAAAAGAATACCCTTTGCTGTAATAAGGTAAGAAAGAGATGTTTTGAGGGAAGCATATGTGAGGAGTTTTGCTGGCAAGTACCAAATCACAACACACTCATAAATGGAAACTCCCACTCAGGGTACCCAAAATATATACATTTAGCAAAGTGGGGGTGAGGGCTCCTTAGATGACGTCCCAGTCTACAGAGAGAGGATCTGATTGCCAGGCTGCTTGCTGCAGTGGAAACCAACTAACAATATTTCCATAGCAGAAATCTGTCTAAGTCGAGGGTGCCCTGCAGTCAGTTCTAATTAGTTGGAGGGCCAAGCCCTGCAAACAACACAAAAGCAGGAGAGATTCTGAGTCCAGAGGTACCATTTAATGTTTGCAAGGCTCAGGCTGTTCTTTATCAGCCTCTAGCAAGCCTCAGCTCTTTGTTAGGTATCTGTCAGGTTTTTGTGTTTGTCAGGGCAGTTGTACCTGCCACAGGAGGGTAAAAGTACTAAATGAGAGTGTACTGGATAGTGTGGGATTCATTAGTGAACACAATGTAAATGGAATGGAATAAGGTGTGGTGATTGTATGAGGTTTGTCTGTGACAGAGCTAATTTTCCTTATAACAACCCATGTGGGACTGTGTTTTGGATTTGTGACTAAAGTACAAAAATGGTTGACAACACACTGGTTTTATATTGTTGAACAGTGTTTGCATAGCATCAAAGACTCTTTAATTTCTCATACTGCCCTCACCCTAACTGACCAACAGGATATTCATTATCATATGATTTTATGATTAGAATTATAATATCAGGGAATTGAGGAGGAAGGTGGGATTTTAGGGTTATGACATCTGTCTTTCCAAGTAATTACCATTCACTCTGAGGTCCTGCTTCCCAGGTAACCACAATCATCTGCCTGCTGATGGAAAGTAATACATGAATGCCCTGTTTTGCTTTGCTTACACACTTCTGGAGTTTCATTCGCTTATTGAACTGTCAACATAACGACTCTCAAGTTTTTCTGTCTTTTAACCTTCTGATTCTCTCACCTCTCCTGCTAGGGGAGGAGGAGTGGGGTGGTGAGTAAGTGACTGGGTGGGGCTCTGCAAGCCAGAGCTGACAAACCTCATCATCGCATATATATTGTTAACTCAGTTTTGAAGTATGGAAAATTATTTTAATAAATCCACCTTAAACACAGAAACTGTGCTGCTTTGGTGTAGTATTTATTCCTAAGAAAGCTGTGCAGTACTATTAAGTTTGTTTTTTTGAGGGGTGAGGAGTTGTATTTTTAAAATCTCTTCTGGACGTGCTACGTGCTGCAGAAAGAAAATGTTATTCTGTGCCTTTAACTTTATTATTTTAATTAGCATTATTCTGTCCCTCACTTTCTGCAGTTGTTAAACTGGTGCTGAGAGTATTTTTCTGATCTTTTTACCCATGACCTAGGGTTATAATAGAAAATATATTCAATTATCACTTTTTATATGAACTATACAAGAAGAGAGATTAATTTGAATGCTAATGTGGAAAACATGTTGCTGCATGAATAAACAAGCCCCAGCTTAAATGAAGTCAAGTGTCATATGTAAATACTGACACTGTTCCTGAACGAGCTTTTTGACCTTAAAATTATCAGACATGACAAAGAATAGCAATCTCCATTATTAAGGGCATAAAAGAAAATGGAAGAAAACAGGTGGAGATGTAGTGGAGTTTGCAGAGAAAAATGAAATAACAAATATGTCATTAATGTGAAGTATTAATGCTAGAGCTCTGTGGTTACAGTGCATGCACTGTGCATTTATTTACTACAGGTTTTACCATGCTTCTAGTTTTTATGGGACATCAGTATATACTTAAGAGAATCTGGAGGGGAATATTTATACTCCTGAGTGATGTTGAAATAATTGAGAGGACAAAAATTACTGAATTTCTGTTTCTAATGTATTTTTTAAATTGATATGTTCTTTAAGCAAATATGGGGGAAAAAAAAGGCTTTGTTAGAAGGAACAGATTATGTGAAAGTGTACATTAAAATCATCCTGGAAATGCACTTTCCCTACAAAAATTCTATCCTTCAAAAATATCCAGCTTTGTAAGTAGACTGATGATCTATGCTGCTATATAATTTGTTTTTACCTCAATACAATGAATTACTATACTTATTACCTCTCTATACAATGGTTCAATGAAATAGGAAAACAATTTTGCTATAACATCTGACTTTGTGTAAAATGAAGTGATTTTGTTTGTTTGTTTTAATTCAGAAAACAGCTTATTGATGTAGGTCTAGATTTAAATATTATAACTAGGAAGAAACAAATACACCAAAGTCAAACTTAAAGATGGAATTGCCTTGCTAAACTGCATCTCCTTCTCTACTGTATATCCATTATAGAGTACATCATTTTAATACAGGATACTCATACTGTGTAAATGCTGCTTATGGAAAATGGAAATCTACCACATCAGTGCTTTTCTTCATAAAATGTAATTTACTGCATATTATTAGAGACAGAAAAATAGGGGAAAATATCACATAAAAAGTAAAACCTGTTCCAAAAATAATGGATTATTCTTACATTTCTAATTCTGGACACATTTCCTTCATAATAAAAATTCTATCCCAGTATTTGTTAGAAATAAAAGATACAGGAATAGAAGAAGCATGCGTCAATACTTCCCCAGAAGGATCTTATCTTTAATCCCAAATTGATTATTCCAGTGGATAATTTATCCACACAAATAAAAAATTCTAATCTCTGAGTCAAAAAATAATCTTCTAATTTCTGTAGGATGAGTCCCAAAACTATGTAAAAATATTGCTAGTTCAGTTTTGAACTTCCTTCCTGTTTCCTGTATTTGTGCCATTTGAGATTCTACATAAAGAAATATAATTCTTTGTGCCATCATTTGCCCTTCTTTGTAAATTTTTTTTCAGACTCCTTTTTTTAAAATTACTTTTCCAACTTTCCTTCTTTTCTGAAAACTTCCTTGTGATTGGTCCCATTGGTGAAGGACACTGCTGAGTGTTTGCAAGAACCCATTACAGCAGCTCCCACCCAGGCAATGACAGTCACTCACACTTTTGCTGATGGATGCCTCCAGAGAATATGTCCCCAGATTTTGTGGCATCCTTACCCTTTTCTTAAGCCTGCTTTACTTTTTTCCAAGTGATTGTTGATGCCATTCTTTATAACATCTGCTACTAATTTACCAGTATTGGCATCTGAGTTCACAGAATCATTATAGCTGGAAAAGACCTTCAAGATCATGCAGTCCAGCCAGTATCTAATTCAAACAGGGGCACTACTACAACACATCCTTGAGTACCATATCTAGACAGCTTTTAAATACGTGTAGGGGTGATGATTCAACCACTTTCCTAGGGAGCCTGTTGTAGTCTATGAAAACCTTTTTGGGATAGAATTTTTTCCTAATGTCTAACCTAAACCTCCCCTGGCATAACTTGATGCTGTTTCCTCTTGTCCTGTCAGTTGTGACTTGTGAAAAAAGACGAACACCCATCTCTCTAGAACCTCACTTTCAGGTGGTTGTAGAGAGTGATAAGGTCTCCCCTCTGTTTCCTCTTCTCCAGACTAAACAATCCCCTGATCCTTCAGCTGCTTCTCATAAGACTTATTCTCAAAATCCTTCATCAGCTTTGTTGCCCTTCTCTGGAAGAGAAGGCCAGGCCCAGATCCAAAGAGTAGTGGTGAATGGAGTTAAATTTAGTTGACAGACGGTGAGAAGTAGTGTTCCAAAGGGCTCAGTATTTTGGCCACTTCTCTTTAACATCCTTATCAATGATCTGCAAGAGGAAGTTGTGTGCACTGTGATGAAAAGGTTATTAATTATGAATTATGAAATTTGAAATATGAAAAATAATGTTATCAATATTAAATCATTAATAACTGATTATTCACTATTTTATATACAGATTCTAGTGCACAATTGTGAGATATATCCCATAACTGGTCTCGTATGTACAGTTTGAACCGAATTAGAATATTTGCAGAATTAATTTTGATTCAAGAATGAAGGTGCAATTCCACCACTTGTCCACCATACGGCGACTCTACAAGATGCTTGCGGCTTAACTATGTACAGGGAAGAGTTACAGTGTCAGAGCCTTGAACTAGCAATTGTCACATGGCTAGGCACGGGGACTTTGAATGTTAGCTAGTGGAGAACATGTGAAGATACACTGTGTCCTTTGTTTGTAGAGCAGCTAGTTGCTAGGCTACGGCAAGCTGACTGCTGCCTGCCTCTCTTGCCCTGGGGCTTGCTCCAGGGCTGGCCCGTACCAGGGAGGGGTTCCCGGGGCTGAGGCTGCCGCTGAAGCTGCTGGCGGGCCCATGGCGGGGCTTCCCTCTGGACAGCAGCAGTGGGTACAGCCTTCTTCTCCCACGGAGGCGGGGGGTGTGTGCTGAGATGTAGACTTCTGCCGGTCGGCAGGTTCCCTTAGCAGGGCTCAGGCGGTCCTGTGGCATGGCTGTGGAGGCCAGGGGCTGGTTCCTGCCGGAGGCTGGGGGCTTGCAGAGCCGGCGCTGGTTCCCAGGATGGAGGGCTGGCAGTCCGGCAGAGCGGTCCCGCGGAGGTGGACTGGTGGGGCAGTCTCGGGGGAGCGTCCCTGTGGGGCGGGGCCATTGTTCGCCTGGACTGGCTCAGATGCCTCCACTCTGGCACTGTGGCGGGCAGGGCCGGGCCCTTCGTGGTAGGCCCTCGCACTGCGAAGTGGTCAGGGCCGGTGTAGCGGCCCCAGGGCTTAGAGTGAGCTGTTGTGGCTTGATCCCAGCTTTGAGTTACCCTGAGGTTTACCAGGCTGTGAAGCAGACACAGGTGGCAGCTCCTCTTCTCCCGCGATGGAACAGGGTCACGCAGGATGCGGCTGGGCATTGTTCCTGCTTTTACAAGCTGGCACGCAGGCTCTGTGGCTTTCTGTCTGCTGCTTTATGGCTGTGGCAGACGTTTGGACTGCCAAGATTCAGGCTAGTCCTCCCCATCAGGGTTACAGCTTACCCTTGGGTGTCAGTCCCTTTCAAGCTGTGGTGGGACTGGCAGATACGACACTGGCAGTCTGTAGCTTTCAGTGAAGGACCCTCCTTTGTGGGTTCTCGAGGTTGCTGGGTTCTCTCCATACTGTAGAGGCTGGTAGTTTGCTTGTCTGTGGAATAAGAAGGCTTACTAGAAGTAATTATGGAGATTAGCAGTAAGGGCTTAAGCACAAAGAGGAAAGAGCTTGCAAAGCTCGGGCAAAGAGAGAACGAAGAGAAAATAACTTGTTCACAACTTGGGGTAATATTTATAAGTTTCTCAAGGCTGGATTTGGCCAAAGGGCAATCTTGTAATGTATCAGTGTGAGCTGAAATTCCCCCCCCCCCCCTCCCCCCCCAACAATAACCAGGCTAGCCCAGTCTGGAAGCAAATGAAAGCTGTATTTACAAAGCAGAATCTACATTCTATGATAAAATGCAATTAATATGTACAAATATACAAAATTCACAACATTTACAATTATATACAATCAACAGAAAATCACAACCAATCTCCCCTTGCTTCTCCCCAAAGGGGACCCTTCCCAAAGGGACCTCCCTCTCCCAGGAGCTTCCCCCCCCAGACCCCCCGGACAGAAAGCAGAGTTAGTTAGAGCAGAAAGTTGTTAACTGAGCTGCCAATGTCAGTGTGTTATCTTCAGCCAGAAGAGAAGAAGAAGAAAACAGCAGCCAGACAGCCCAGCAACTGCCCCCACTGCAGAATGCAGAATGTGCAGAGTGCCCCACTTTGTTTTGGGTAATAGTTCTTAAACATTTCTATCTATCCAATGGAAGTGTTTAGAACAATCAGTATTTTGCTTTCTTACACCCAATAGTGACTTATTTACACTCTTTCACTTTCTCTGTTTTGAACTTTGCAAGGAAAAATTAAAAAGACAGTTTCAAACCATCACATATAAGCACACCACTTTAGTCTATAGAAAATGTGAATCTAGAATTATGCCCTTACTTGGCAGTAGCACGAGCATCCCATACAGTGGGTGCATGTTGTTGTTTACCCCTTAGAAGGCAGGTTGGGTTGTTTATGCCATCTGAATGGTGCCTGGGTCTTAGTTTCCCTCAGCTCTGGGCTGAGTACCCACTCCAGAAAGGAGGGTGGAAGGGAAAATGTAGCCAAACATGTTGGGACAAGTTTTACAGTATTTGGGGCACAATGCTAGGCATATGGTGTCTTCACCACATGCATCTTCATAAAACTGGGCATCAGTGTTGATCTGCTTAAAGGTAGGAAGGCTCTACAGAGGAACCTAAACAGGTTGGACTGATGGACCAAGGCCAGTTGTATGCGATTCAACAAGGCCAAGTGCTGAGTCCTGCACTAGGGTTGCAACAACCTCATGAAACACTACAGGCTTGGAGGAGCTGTAAAGCTGCTCAGTAGAAAAGGACCTAGGAGTCTGAATATGAGCCAGCAGTATGCTCAGGGGGCCAGGAAGACTAAGAGCATCCTGGTGTATATCAGGAATAGCATGGCAGGCAGGAGTAGGGAAGTGATTGTGGCCATGTACTTGGCCCTGGTAAGGCCACATTTTGAGTTCTGTGTTTGGTTTTGGGCCCCTCATTGCAAGAAAGACATTGAGGTGTTGTAACATGTGCAGAGAAGTGCAAAGAAACTGGTGAAGGGTCTTGAGAATAAATCTTATGAGGAGTATCTGAGGGAACTGGGATTATTTAGTCTGGAGGAAAGAAGGCTAAGGGGAGATCCTATTGCTCGCTGCAACTACCTGAAAGGAGGTTGTAGTGAGGTGGGGGTTGTTCTCTTCTCCCTAGTATCAAATGATAGAATGAAAGGAAATGGCCTGCAATTGTGCCAGGGGATGTTTAGATTGGATATTAGGAGAAAATTCTTCACAGAAAGAGTGGTCAGACATTGAACAGGTCACCAAGATTGGTGGTGGAGTTACTGTCCCAGGAGGTGTTACAAAAAAGTGTATGCATGGCATTTTGGGACATGGTTTAATGACCACAGTGGTGGTAGGTGGATGGTTAGACTCATTGATTGTAGAGACATTTTTCCAGCTGAAACAATTCTGTGATTCTAAATTACTTGTTGACAGGATTACTATGTTATTACAACGTATAATGGTTATAATAAAAATTATGATATAAAGCATACACATATAAGTTTAATATGTATCATCTCTTCTCTAAGAGCATGATCTTTTCTAACAGTCATAGTAAGTTTGTACTCAGTTATTTCTCTTTCAAACACATTACAAAATCTTGGGGGGAGGGGGAGTTTGTTCCTACCATTTATTTAATAGACTTTTAGTTTTTGTGTAGAATTATTCTACAAGTCCTGCTTCATCTTTTTATCTTGAACCAATGAAATATTTGTCTGACACAGGAAGGTGGATTATGTTTCAGCTTGAACTTTGTCTATGTGAGTAAATCCTTTCAATGCAGACAACAGTCAAGAAAAATTCTTTAATGCATGTAACTTTTAATAGTTGGGTGACGCCAAGAGGTCTTAGATGTCTCTTTGAAGTGCTTTACCTATTTGGATGGACAAGGACAGTTGTGGGTTGATCTCTATAGCAAAATGAAAGTATAAATATTTCCAATCTCACCAGGCTTTCATGTCACAGTAAATGAATGAATGCTTAATGCAGTCAGATGCAATCCTCTCAGCTTCTGGCTGCAAATAACCTGACTTGAAAAATACAATTTTTAAATGAATTAAAAGTATACTTCCCTCAGGAATTTTGTACAATAAATTTTCCTTGATCCCATTAAGTGTTAAAATGTGCCAGTCTCTTGCCTATAGTTTTTTTTTGTTTGTTTGTTTTTTGTGTTGTTTTGGTTTTTTTACTTCATTAAGAGAAAGAATCATAAAGTACATGGTCAGATTTAGTGACTTGGAGACTATTTTCCTGCTGCCTTAAACCTCTGTGCTAGTTTTGGTTGAGAAAGTTAATTTTATTCCTGCTATCTAACATGGGGCTATGTTTTTTATTTGTGCTGGAAACAATGTTGGCAACACAGGGATGTTCTAGCTGTTGCTTGCAGAGAGTCAAAGCCTTGTCTGTTTCTCGCACCTCCCCTCCAGCGAACAGGCTAGAGGTGTGCAACAAGGAAAGGATCATAGCCAGGACAGCTGACCTCAACTGACTGAAAGGATATTCCATACACACCGTGTTCAATGTATAAAGCTAGAAGAGGAAGAAGGAATGGGGGAAATGTTCAGAGTGATGATGTTTATCTTCTCAATAACTTCTCAAGTGTGATGGACCCCTGCTTTCCTGAAAATGGTTGAATGCCTGTCTGTTGAATGCCAACAAGAAGTAGTGAATTAATTCCTTGTTTGCTTTTGCTTGTATGCACAGTTTTTGCTTTACCTATTGAGATCTCTTTGTCCCAACCCATGACTTTTCTCACGTTTACACTTTCAATTTGCTCCTCCATCACACCAGAGAAGAGAGACTGAGTACATCACAGAGTAACAGAATTACAGAATGCTAGTCTGGAAGGGACACCAAGGACCCTCTGGTCCATCCAATCTTTCTAGGTAGTAGCGTGGTTTAAATGAGACCCTGTCAAGCTGAGTCTTAAAACTGACCAGTGTAGGGGAATTCACTGCTTCCCTTAGGAGATTATTCCAATGACTAACTGTTCTCATATGGCAGGTCTTCCAGTCTCCTGATCATTCTCATGACCCTTCTATGGACATTTTCCAGCCTGTCTGCATCTTTTTTGTACAGCAGGACCCCAAACTACATGCAGTACTCCAGGTGTAATCTGACAAGCGCTGAGTAGAGTGCGATAATGACTTCCTTATTTCTGCTGGTAATGTCCTTATTGATGCAACCCAGTATCCTGTTGCATCATGCTGTTCACTCATGCTGAGCTTGTTATCCACCAAGACCTCCAGGTCCCTTTCCACAGGACTGCTCTCCTGTCAGGTGGATTCCAATCTGAGTTGCACTCCTGGGTTATGTATTCCCAGGAGCAAGACCCTATATTTGTCCTTGTTGAACTTCATAAAGTCCTTGCTAGCCCCCTCATTCAGCCTGTTCAGCCACCCTGTCCTGGAGTATGGCTCTCCCTTTTGGAGCATCAACCTCCCCACTTATTTTGGTATCTTCTGTAAACTTCATCAGGGCTCTCCTGATCCCAACATCCAGATCCCCTGTGAAGATGTTTAACAGAATCTGGCCTAGTATTGGCCCTTTGGGGTCCCCACTATTGCTACCAGGTTGAGAAAGAACAGTTTACCACCACCCTCTGGGTATGGCCTGACAGCCAGTTCCCCACCTCCCCCCCTAGACCACCTGTCTAGGGTTATAAGCTTGGAATGCATCCTCCTAGATGCCCTGAGGACCTTAAATTCTAGCACATCATGGTCACTGCAGCAGAGACTGTCCCTGAGCCTCATATTGGTCACCAGCCCTTCTCTGTTACTGAGAACAAGGTCCAGCATAGCACCTTTTCTTGTTGGTTCCTCTACCATTTGGAGGAGGAAGATGTCACCTATGAGCCCTTTACCTGTTTTCCCAAGGTCCTGAAATCTCTTTGCCTCTCATTGCTATATCATCACTACCCACCTGCAAGACCAGAAGTGGGTAATAATCTGAAGGCCTCACAAGGGTGGCAAGTTTTCCTATGATGTCTTTTACCTGGGCACCAAGGAGGCAGCAGACCTCCCTGTGGAGTGGGTCCGGTCTGCCTATCAGGCCTTCTACTCCCCTCAGCAGGCAGTCTCCTACTACAATGACTTGTAGATTTTTCTTTTGAGGGTCAATTTTTATGTCTGGCTTGAGGCAAGTTGGCCTTGGTGGCATTTCTGGCTTTCCCTCATCCTCACTCACAACCAGTTCCTCCTGCAGAGCCTCATACCTGTTCCAGAATGCCACTGCAGGTGGTGCTCTTCTTAAAGAAACATGTTTGTTCCATTTTTTTTCGTGGGGCAGAGACCTGTTCCCATTGACTCTGCTCTTGTAGAATACTACTGGAAGGCAGGGGGCTTGCTGATGAGAGGATATGGAATCTTCTTCTCCACTAACATTTACCTCCTGTTCCTTTTTGTAGAGATCAGTTTGTGGAAATAAATAATTTCCCCCTCACTCTCTCTGATGTTTCTCAACCTACTCACCTGCTCTCTGAGCACCATAACTTCATCTTGGAGCTGTGCCACCTGGCTAAGCAGGTCAACAACTTCAGCAACACAACCAGATGACTGAGCATCTCCCTCTGACAAATTTGTTGGGTGGATTTAAACCACCTGCTGCAAGAGATGCCAGCTCAGGGAAGGAGAAAGGGATGCTTTGCTCTCCACACACCACTTGGTGGGTGACCTCGTTTTAAACACTAAAGAGTTCTGACTAGCTGTTGTCAAGAAGTATTAACTCTTACAGAAACAATAAATTGCTCCAAGAGAAAGAAGATTGTATATGATAAAAGAAGAATCATAGAATGGCTTAGGTTGAAATGGACCTTAGAGATCATCTGCTCCAACCTCCTCACCATTGGCAGGGACACACCTCAAAAACTTGGCTTCTCAAGGTGTCATCCAGCCAAGTCTTGAACACCCCCAGGGAGGAGACATAAACAACCTCTCCGAGTAGGTAACTCCAGAGTCCCATCACCCTCATACTGATGATTTTCTTCCTAAGATCCAGTCTAAACCTATTCTCCCTCAGCTTAAACCCCTTCCTTCTTTTCCTATCACTATGAAAAGTCCCTCTGCAGCCTTTCTGTAGGATGCCTTCAGGTATTGGAAGGCAGATATAAGGTCCCCCCAGAGACTTCTCTTCTCTAGGCTTAACAGTCCCAACTCCCTAAGTCTATCACTATAGCAGAGGTGCTCCAGCCCTTGGATCATCTTTGTGGCCCTCCTCTGGACTCACTCCAACAGCTCTGTGTCCTTCTTATGATAGGGACACCGGAACTGGACATAGTATTCTAGGTCGGATCTCATGAAAGCAGAGCAAAGGAGAAGAATGACCTTTCCTGACCTGCTGGCCCCAATCTTGGTGCAGCCTAGGATATGGTTTGCTTCTGGGCTTCATAAGTGAGCTTCTGGATCGTGTTGAGCTTCTCATCAATCATTACATCCAAGCCTCTTTCTTCAGAGCTGCTCTCAACCCGCTCTGCACCCAGACTGTGTTTGTACATGACATTGGCCTGACCTAGATATGGAACCTTACACTGACTTGTTGAGCCTCATGCAGTTGGCACTGGCCCCCTACTCGAGTCTGCCAGGATATTTCTGGATGGCATCCCTTTGTTCAACTGGGTCCACTGCATCACACAGCTTGGTGTTGTCAACAAACCTGCTGTGGTTGCATTTGATGTCACTGTCCATGTTGCTGAGAAAGATATTAAACAGCACTGGACCCAGCACAGATTCCTAAGGAACTCTTGCTTTTTTCCTACCTAAACTGTGGGCCTTCCACAGACGGTAGTCTTTCATAGGCCACACTTCCTGCCAGAAAAACTGCTCTTGTGTGATATCTTCTCCATGGATGGCAATCACTGTCAGGAACCTGCTTCAGTGCCTTCTTTCAGGAAGTATCCATCTGCTCCATGTGGGGTCCTTCACAGGCTGCAGTGTGCTTATCTTCTCCACTCTAGTCCTTTCCAGGGACTGCAGGGAAATCTCTGCTCCTGTGCCTACAGCATCTCCTCCCCCTTCTTCTCTCACCTTGGTGTCCACAGGGTAGTTTCTCACAGGTTTTTTCCTCTGTGTTGTGCAGTGTTTGCTCTTTTCTCAGAGGTGTCACATTTTGGCTGACAGGTTCAACTGTGTCCTGGGATGAGTCTCTTGTAACTGCCTGCCCCAGAGCAGTCCTTGTCCTCTCATCATGGAAGCCAGCTTTGCCACCTCCTGCTGCTAAATCTTTGAAATCTATACTCCACATGTAAGTATATTGATTTACTTTTTTTTTTTTCTCTAAATAATGTTATAGGTTTACTCTCAAGAGATAAGAGGTGTTTCTTACTGATGAATTAATAACATAGTATAGATAAAGCTAAAATACTTCCCTGGGACAGCTTCTGCTCTTGAAGGTGTCTGTTATATATGGCCCCAGTACTGATGGTTGGAAAATAGATTGATTTGAACAGTGTAGAAGTTTTATTGAAAAAGTAAGCCTGGAATGTAAATTCAAAACAAAATTAGATCTAAAATCTGACAAGCTGAATATGATTAGCACCTGTTGAGGAAAATTTTTCTTTGGATAAATTTAATAATCAAATAAGACAACACTGACGGATTCGTGGGTGAATTTGCTTCTGTCTATGAATTTGAAAAAAATGTAGTGTTCATTTAAAAAGTAAATCTGATCACCAAAGAGGATTTGTTTTAAAGTGAAATGAAAACAAATTAAAACATTTTTTATGTAAAGATTTCAATGTGAATTACTTTTGATTTTAAAAAGTTAGTGAATTCCAGTTGAGCAGATCGGAGTGTTGGGCAATTTTCACATTGTAAACAGTATGTGTTTATGATATTTCCTGTTGAAGGCATTCTGTCAACTATTGCAGAAGCAGACCCTTGCATTACTATGTAGACAACAGTAATGATCAAAGGACATCGCCACTATGAAGCAAATACTAAAGATGCAATGTAACTTGTAGGTTTAGTCCAGCCACC
This sequence comes from Indicator indicator, assembly GCF_027791375.1. NCBI lineage: Eukaryota > Metazoa > Chordata > Aves > Piciformes > Indicatoridae > Indicator > Indicator indicator. Next base: position 109,058,703 of record NC_072010.1, on the reverse strand, counting down.
TTTACTTTCATGAGATCACAATGTAACCATTTTTTGCAGTAGAATGAACAAGTATTGAGAACTTGCCTTATATCAGCAGCTCTCCTCTAAAGCTAGAAATATCACTGAGTCACAGTGGCTGCTTATTTACATGTTAAAGAGCTCATCTTCCAAAGCTAAGCAGCTAGTGTCAAACATGTAATTTGGACTGTATGACTCCTTTCTTTACCCCTAGCTATTGAATCCATGTTTCCTTTACATGAACCAGCAGAACAGGCTGCTGCTTTTTCAAGTCAGATTCATTTATTCAAACAATGCAAAGCAAACCCTACTCCTAGGAAATCAGTTATTAGCTATAGGTCAGCAATTCCACAGCATTACTCTATTCAGAATGGCTAAAATTCTTCCACTGCATTCTAACATTTAATGGTATATGGAAGTATAAAGCCCTATTATCTCCCACTGGAGAGTAATCAGCTCTCAGAAAATGGACAAATACCAAAGCTGGGAAAAAACTGTTTAACAATTGAAATACTTTCCCTAGCTTGTGTTGCTGAAAGAGTAATACACTGTCTGCAGGCTGCATTTCCACAATTTCTTTTCTTGACTACCTTCTATAGCATTTTCATGAGTTCAGCAATAAAAGGTGAATGTTACGTAAATGGAATATGTAGAGCAGGTTTATCTGTTACTACTTCCACTTTGTGATAGGATTAATTACTGAAGAGCTCAGAAGCCTCCCATTTTCAATTTTTAAACATTAAGAAATCTGGTGAATATATTTGGATCAGTTATTCAGAGGGTCTGTGTGCAGTTGTACAGAGGTCTAGGTAGTACAGTTTAAAATACACCAGTCAAAGTTTATAAAAGAAAAAAATATTGACTTACATTCCTTTTGTCTACAAATCAGTCCAGATTTCACTCTGTAGATCACTGATTTAGCACCTCTGCTCTTGTAGTGTACAATTGGCAATGTAGATGTTTTTAAAAGATAAGAATTTTTAAAGAAGTCCTTGGTAAAACATGACATGAAAGTATTAACGGAAACGACCAACTGTTCAGTATAGCTCCACACAACCATGACCATATAAACTCCCCTTGTCCAGTGATTATTATTGTTGTTCAAGTGCACAGACATATCTAAACCATGCTAATTAGAGGTCTGAAGTGAAGTCATGAGATAGGTTTACTTCCAATGTTTGTCTGTCTCTCACATATGGCTGTCTTTAGGCCACATAAGGCCACTGAGGGCACAAGAAAACTTTAACTGCCCTGATTATTCCCACCTGGTACTGTAACCCATGTTCCATTTCAGCTCAAATCCAAGTACCTGGCCCTTTCGAGAGCTTTCTTGTAAGCATACCTATTCTCCTGCCTGTCACCACTCTTTCTTCTTGGGTGGTCCCTGGGCTTATGCTTAGAGACCTAGTCTCTAAGTGTCTCTGGTCCTGTTCCCTCTGCAGTAGCCTTAGACCCAGATTTATTCTCTGGATTTCTTTTTGCTACTCACTTAATAAGTAAACAAACTACAGACTTCACTTACATATCGTTTATGTTGTGATCAACAGATTCAGATGTGATTGCTATTAAAAGGCAGAGGTACTGAATATGTAATCATGAAAGATTTTTTTTATTTTTGCTGTGCTGCTTGTCTTCTAGTACTTCTATTTTTTTTTTTTTTTTTTTGCAAAATTGTCTTCTCATTTTAATGAACCTTTAAATAGAGCTTTGCTCATGTACAGTAACTGCACCTGTATAAAATTTTTTGGCCTTGTGGATTTGAGGATCTGAATTTTGGGAGCTCTTATTTATTCTCTTGTTTTCTTTGAAAACATATTAACAAACCACAAACCCCCCACACATGCAAAAAACTCCCAACCAACCAAAAAAAAAAAAAAGTCAAAAAAGACAGACACACACGAAATAATAAAAAAAACAAACTCTGATATATTGTTTGATTTTGCAGTTACTGTCTGAAAATGAAATTTGTTATATACGGGCACAGAACACAGATAAGACCACAGAAGACTTTTTGACTTAGTGGACTTTGATTAGGCTGTTTGTAGAATTTGGCATGTAACATTTTATTCTCGATACTGACACAGAAAGGTAATTTTTATGTAAGCAGATTGTACATGTATGCTCATTTAGCATTCTTTGAGATGCAAGATCTACTCATATTAGTTTGAAGAAAATAGGAGATAAATAGTTTGTATTTAAACAAATTCTGTTTTAAAGTATGTAGTGATTTTAAACATGTGCAATTCATATTGCCAGAAATATCTCAACATTAAAAAGTGGTTTGCTTTTAGTGTATATAACTCATTATCTTGAATAACACAATAAAAGCATTTATATTATTTCATTTAAAATGCTTACTAGTGCAAAAGGAAACAAAATGAAAGTACATATTTTAAGAGAAACCCTGAAGTAAGTGGTAAATAAGTGATGAAAAATGCAGGACTCTTTAAAAAAAGCCTTTTTATTGCTAGCAAAGTGATTTAGCACTATCTTCATCCCACTGAGTCATTCTAGCAGGTCAGCATCAACAACAGAAGAAAGCAAGAAACATTCATGGGAGAATAAACCAAAGCTGAAGTATCCAATACAGTATCCTCAAAATATTTTTAACTGGGGAATCGTGGGGGAAGACTGATAATTCTTTCAATTTTTACAATATTTAGATGTGTTGGGATAATATTCTTAAAATTTGGATTAGCTAATCAAAAGAGTTCAGTTGCTTTAATACATTTTTGCTTAAAGCAGATTCTTTTTGGAAGTATCACTAAAGTTTTATGCTAAAACAAACCATGAAAACTGCGTTTTCTATTGTAAAAGCTAGATTGAGAAAAGGCAAATGATGATTAGCAGTCTTCAATTTTTAAATTTATGGTAGACATTTGTTAAGACTTAAAAATAATGAAATTACTTTCTAAATTAGGCTCAAGATTGTGATGGATGTACTCATGGAAAAAGCAAGAATTTTATGTCTAAGACTGGTTGCCTGGACCTGTAGCTAACAGGAATACATAATCCAAAGAGAATGAAATTCTTTATGAATTTGAATATTGTATCATAACTGAATCCTTGATACACTCTGAGCAATTTTTGTGTCATAAAACTATTTAAAACAAGTTTTAATGTGTTATATTGTAATGGCTTAACGCAAGGACTAACCTGCCTGCTCCCCAACACAAAAGTGACAGCAAAAGTAACATACACAACTCAGAGTTGAGATAAAGAGATAAAAGTTTAATATAATGCAAGATATCGTAATCACAATGCATAATTACCTTAGCTAATAATATAATTAATCTAATAATACAATGCACAATTACCTAGTCTATTTGCAGAAGCAGCACAGCGAAATAAAAGGGAAAAAACAGCATAAAACAAAAAACCAGAACCAGGATCTACCTGACTCCCACCTGTCTCTCTGCCATGCCTGCAGGAAAGAGCCAGAACCCAAGAACTTGGAACCCAGAAGCAGCAACCAGAAGAGGAAGCCTCCCGTGTCACGATCCAAACTTCAAGCCCCATAATACTTTGCTCCAGTTAGCACTTTTATTTTTGAAGCTGATGTGACTGCAGTATGGTATGAATAACAGCAGCAGATTCAACTCAATCCATGACATATATTTTACCGCCACAAGCAGTCTTAGGAAAATGAGGTTTTTTAAGATAATCACAGAATACAAAAATGTACAGTATTAATCAAAGATATGTTTTTCACAGAAAAAAAAAAGAAAATTTGTAAATTTCCAAGGGCAATTTCTTCATATTAATCTTTTAAAAATTATGTTTGTGACTGGCTAGTTTAATTGCAACTTTGTGATTAGCATTGCTAGTGATTAGGTTGTAGAAATTATGATCCTTGTCAATGAAAATACATATTCATTTAAAATCAGAAGCACTTATTAATATTGTATAAAAAACCTTGTATATACTCAATGTTTAAAATCCTCAATGTTAAAAATGTGAGACAAAATTAATGCAGAGTCATTCTGCTGATATGGTAGTGTTCAAGAATTTAAATTATCCATACCCTTTCATTGTGATGTTTATGTTTCTGCTGGGTTAACACAGCCTGCTCTCCCCTGACACAGAAGCAAGGAAAAAAAAATTAAAGACCCTGGGTTGAGATAAAGGGCTTTATTGGAAAACGGGATAATGCAATGCACAATTATCTTAGCCTATTTGCAGAAAATGCACAGCAAAATGCAGAAGCAGCAGCAGAAGCCATTGACCTCCTCTGCTACTTCCCCCTGGCCCACAGCCAGCCTAGCAGAGAAGACCAACAGCCCAAACCTGGAAATCAAAAATGGAAACTGGAATAGGAAGCCTCGAATGTTACAACCCAAACCTCAAGCCCCATAACACTTTGTTCCAGCCAGAACTTTCATTCTGAAGGTGGCATGAGACAGCATTGTATTGAATATCATCATCAGATTCAACTCAACCTATGACAATGTTAAAATCCTTTGATAAAACACGACACTAAAATACTAAAGGCTCATGCAATTATTTAATGGTATCTAAAATGTTTCACTATAGCAAAATCAAAATATGAAACAGGATAGAAAGGAATGATCATACTGCACAACATTTCAGTCTACATATGCAAATTCAGCTGATGTTGGGGTTATTCAAAGGCTACATTACTGTGAAACCACTCAGCCCCAGTATAGGTGGAGCTCTTCGGAACTACTTTCATTCTAGCCAAAAGTCTTTTCCTGCACTGCAGGTTTGTTAGACATATTGTGGAAGCAAGGAAAGTTCTGTCTTTTATATCTGCTGTTGTAAAATGACAAAACATTCTATGTTCGTATTATAAAGCTTGTCATATTTTTATTTGACAGTTAGAGAAACACTTTATTGATGATCCCATGAAATATGTTTGCATTCATTCTGTTATATCCAAACACTGAAACTTCATCAGTCACCTAAAGATTTTCATAAAGTTAATTTTGTCACTCATGTAGCTCTGAGCGACAGACCATTGAAAACAAACAGACAAAACCCCACAAACAAAATACTGGGAAAATGGAGAGGGTTTTTGAAATTCAGTCTAGTAATTCACATCTAGAATTTCTGGGTAGCACAGCAAAGATGAGATACATTTTTTTTTTTCTAAGGCAGTCCTGCTCTTGGTAGACACAAGAGACAGCTTAGTACAGGAGACTTCAACAAAAGAGTTTTTGTACCATTTCTTTTCACAGTGTCCTAAAAATACTGCCCAGCGCTGTTATCACTGCACTCCATTGCCTTCAAATTATCTCCTACAGTAATAAGCAGAATACATTTTTAAAAGAAGATTTAGAAGTTTTAAAACCCTTATGTTCACAAACATTTGTGCATTCTGTTGTGGTAGAGTGCACTGGATAAGCAGTGGACTAGATGATCTTTGGAAAGGACTAGATAACCTTTAATGGTTCTTCTCAACCCAAACAATTCTATGATTTCATGATATATATTTAAGAATTTAGGATGCTTTTTAAATATCTTTTTTATGACCTGAATTTATAAAACTGTAGGTATATTATTTTATGTGCCTATGTTCAGATAGCAGATCAATAAGCAAAAGTTTCTAAATATGTATATTAATTTACCTGCTTAATAGATTATTATTACCTATTTTATGGATTAATGTGTGTCAAAGAGCAAGGAAAGGAGTTAGGAATGAAGAAACTCCTGTTTCATTTATGTAGCAATCCTAGGCCATTTAATGTACATTTCTTTCGCAAGCTAACAAATTTAGGTAAACCTTTTATAACTGTTAAACTGACACAATATGTCTATGAAAGGTAAGACATCACAAAATGGAAAAAGGAGACCATCACCAGTTTCTGCTGGTGAGAGTGTGCAAATCTTTCATATCAGGTTTTTACTGTGCGACAGTGATGAACTTGCTGAGATGTCAAAGTCCTTTGTCATAGCCTGGCACAGAGAGAGAACAACAACCTTTTTCCAGCAGACTGGGCATCTCCAATAGAATCACTCCCAAGATTTTAGTGAGAGGAATATTTAAAAGTTTTTATAGAACAAGTTGGAACATTGTGTGAATTCTGTTGTAGGTTCAGGGAGCTAGGTGAAGGTGAAGAAATATTTATATGAGAAGATGGACAAAAAAGAATGGGGGCTGTGCATCTGAGATGTACATGTAGAGAGGCCAGATGGAGAAAGATTTTCATATTGTCATGGAGGTCAGTGTGCCCCAATTTTTCCTAAAGGTAATGCAAATGTAGGGCAGGGAAGCCAAGCTAGGTGGTGCACACAAGTCCTCTATACAGTCCCCTCTAGTCTCAAAGATCTTTTTTAAAGGGTATATGAGTCCATTTGGTATCACTGAAGAAGTATCTTAAAGAAATCTACTACGACTTTTCACTCCCTCCTATTCCCCCCTCCTTTGATGGCATGCTTTTACCTTGTTACATGTATTCAGATAAACGATGGATGGAAAACACTAGAAAATTGTCCTCCAGACATTGCATATTTTTTAATTGCACCTGTTTTTGCAGCCTATGCGTAACACTATGTAGGAAGAAAAGCACGGATTTGTTCTTTGATTTTCAAGAGAGAGGACTGTTGAGATTAGAGATGAAAAAGCAGTCAAACATATATACTGATTTTTCTGGAGCAGTCTTACTGTTGTCTTCCTTAGTCATATACTTGTTGCACTTCATGCACCTGTAAGCAGGTGTATGCATATTCAGAGATAACTCTTTTGACTTCTGAGGCATAATACAGACTATGAGATAATTTTAACATTTTGGAGTCTCTCAGCAGTTTCCAGAGATTCTCAGATGCATCTAAAACTCCAACTTAAGTTGGACTGTGCTTCAGCACAATGGTTTAGGAGGGAGATCCTTGAACTAACATTTTCTTACTACTGAAATGAAAACATGGAATTATAGAATCATAGAATTCTTTAGGTTGGAAAAGGCCTTTAAGATTGTGACACAAAGATCAAGCCCAATTGATAACTCAGCACAGCCAAGTTCACCACTACATCATGTCACTAAGCACCACACCTACAGTGGTTTTTAATACCTTGTTTGATAGTGGGGGTTTTTCTTTCTTGTTGTTTCTATTGTGGGCCATATAAAATAAGTGAAACCCTGCAGATATTTTCTCTATATACAGTTTTTCCCAATTTGTACACAAAACTTGTTATTTTACCATATCTAAAACTTATTTTCAAACTGAGATTTGCTTATTATTTCTATAATTTTCACTTAAATGCACATTTGCTTTGTTCTGCTCAGTTTCAGAATGGTGTCTTGTAACACAGGTGAAGGAAATGATTTTGGGACCAGCAGCCCAGACACTGGAGACATTGTGTCTCTGATGGGTGGTAAACCCTGGGAACAGAGTGCAGCTGCGTAGAAAGCAAAACATAGATAGGGTAACTCCCAGTGGTCACTGTGACCTGTGGGGATTATGCAGTTACCTGATAACAAGAACAAAGCAAAAGCTAGGATAGAGGAATGCAGAATTATGGAATCCTTTATCTCTTGCCTGACGCTTGCTTAAGCCTTGGAAAAATATATGCGTTCGTGTGATACTTTCTCTCTGTAGCCAATCGTGAATTTACAACTGTCACTTGGACACACTAATGACCAATTATAAGCTGCCTTCTGATACTATGTTAACCTATATAAAGAAAAAGCTTTGTACAATAAAGCGACACTTTGCTTGCATCAGGCTTTGTCCCGTCTCTCGCATCGCGGTACACAGGGTTTCTTTTTCAAGCTTCCAGTCATGCTACAGGAAGTATCACGTGTGCATGCTGAAGCCCTGATGCACTTTCTTTCATCAGGTCGTCATAGTCTGAAAATTCTCTTCACGGCAAAATTTAATTCTGGAATATTGGATAAATAAGCTGGTCTTGGAAAGTGGAGTGTGATACTTTTCTTTATGAACGATTTTTCCCTAAGGAAATTAAGAACAGGATATGTAATTCAAAAGTCCCCATTACTTTAAGCTGATTTTACAAGCTGATCTCTGACTTGCAGGTCTCAAGACTCTCTAGCTATAATTCTCTGGTTGAAGAATTAAATTTTATATTTATACTATGGTATGTATTATTTAAATAGCATAATTTAGCACTGTTGCTTTATGTATATACATATATATAAAAATAACTCCCAGATGGTCTGACATTCATCTTCCATTCTCAGACATATTCATAGTTTGAAACACTACTCACTCAAGATCTTAACTAGAAATGTGTTATGCCAACTGGCTTGGAATTACTGGCTTGGAGGATTCTTTTTTGACTCTTCTTTTTCTCACTCTTCTTTTTTCTCCCTGCTAAGGAGAACACATAGTTGCCAGCATCTTTCTCCCCAGGTATGAGTTTTTATAACTGAATAATAATAGGAATGATGTTCTCAATTTTTTCCCTCTGATTGTCTGGTGTGGAAGTCACACACCAGTATTAGCACCTTGCAATTTTAGTTGGACCACTAAATAAACATAGAAGAGATGCAATCTGGCATCCTCAGAGTTTTACATCACAGATTTTTAACTTAACAATAGCAGAATTTTCTTTATCAAGTACAAAGTTAATTCCGTCTTCTGCTTCAGTATTTTGCCTGTATTGTACTTTTAAATGAACTATATGCTAAGGGTTTCTGACAGACTTCCCTAGCTGGTTTCACACCAATTTTCTGCTTAGCTACTAAGAGAAAACAGAACTTGGTTGGTGTAAATTATCAGGCAACCTGCAGCTAAAGGACTTTCTGTAATAGCATAGTCTTACGAGTCATAGCGTTCTCTTATCTTCATCAGCCATCTCACACATCAGACACCACATAGAATCATAGAATCATAGAATCAGTCAGGGTTGGAAGGCACCACAAGGATCATCTAGTTCCAACCCTCCTGCTATGGGCAGGGACACCTCACACTAGATCAGGCTGGCCAGAGCCTCATCCAGCCTGGCCTTAAACACCTCCAGGGATGGGGCCTCAACCACCTCCCTGGACAACCCATTCCAGGCTCTCACCACTCTCATGGTGAAGAACTTCTTCCTCACATCCAGTCTGAATCTCCCCACTTCCAGCTTTATTCCATTCCCCCTAGTCCTATCACTACCTGATATATGACATTTTATACCTTTAAATAGAAATAAATAGCTGTGTGCTGCCACTAGATTAAGCCCTGAAAATTCAGAAGACACACTGACATTAAAACATTCACAGACTAATGCAAAATATTGACAATGACATAGGAAAAAAAATAATTAAAAAAAAGCCTGTTGTTAAATAACCCTAATTTAGAGCTGGCCAGTTATTTTGCCAAATAACAGCACCACGTCACTATGCAAACATTAGGAAAGTCTCCATGACTTCTGTTCTTCTGACAAATAATCAGTGAGAGTTTAAACCAGAATTCTGAAGCACTCTTGAGTAATTTCCATGGAATATTGGTCATAAAAAACACTTGCCAATAGCTCTTTGAGCAATCATGTTGAAAGCTTTTAAAACACTGAAACAATGATATTGCTGTAGCATGCCGCAGTGCTACTAAGCTCTTCAGCTCTCGATTTAAAACGTGTAAATAAATAAAAAATAAACTCATGCTGTATCATACAATAGCCAGTGGTAACCAGGGCACTGAATGAGTATTATGCTCCAACTAAAAGCACATGCATATTAGGTAATACACTTCGTACCTATACTAAGATAAAAAGCCCTGTCTCAGAAAACTGCTTTATTTCTGGAGCTTGTTAAACTCGTGACTCAAATGGGCAATGAAGTTTTCTCAATCTTCAGATAATTCTTCCAAAAGTGATCTGAGAAAACAACACTAAGAGAAAACTGGTATTTTGGAAGACAATTTTTTTCCCCGAATAAACTTTCATCACATCAGAAATATGGCACATTCTATTTCCTCTTTTGTTCTTGCAACACAATCGAGAAAATAATAAGGGAGGGGAGAAAAAGAAAATGAGTATCTGTGGTCGTACTGCCACATAATTCTAGGTCAACCAGCTAAATAACTGTGAACAGGAATTGGGGACTGGGAAAAGTGTTTTAATGCATACTACTGATTGCCAGAACTGTGCAGACACAAAGTACTAACTGCCCTCAGTATTATTTAGATAAAGCAAGTAAAAGGCAGAAAAGCTCACATGGTGTTTGGAGAATTGCTAACATAGAACTACCTAAAGCAGTTCCTATGGATGAAAATTGCAGTCAGTTCATTTTGGGAAGAACGTTTTGATGTTTTAACATCAACGTGGTAGAGATCATTTGGGCAGAGTATTAAGCAAAATGGAGTAGACGCTAGCAGTTAGCTATGAAACGACGAGGTTTTCTCTGCACTTAGAATGAGGTGCTAATGGAATTTTACTTGACCCTGCCAACCACTCAACCTGTGTGTACCCTAATACAGCTTGTAACAAAGGCTATTTCATGTGATTTATTCAAACCATTGTCTATTTAAGAACATGTCCTAGCATGTTATTACAACCCACATTTGGGAGAGAGGAACCCTGTTCCTAATGATGCCCTTGATATTATCCAAGCTTTTATATTCCATCAATCTTAACACATTTTTAACTAACAGAATCAGCAAAAAACAATTGTTTAAAACTCATGTTGTTACTTGTACCAGTGCAAAGGAGAGAGGAGGAAGCCATGAATCCATGAAAGGGCAGACAGGCCAAAATCATCTCAGTTTAAGCCATTTGTGCAACTGCTAGGCTTCAGAAGGAAAAGAGAATATATTTTTTTTTCCTGTGAAGTATAGAATATTTATTTTCTCTCTGAAAAGCTAATAAACAGGGGAAAGAGTCACTCCTAGTGGGTGTTTCAAGGTGTTTATTTTTGCTAATTCCTCCCCAGCTTCCTCAGTTAGAATGATCAGCAGGAATGGGTCAGTAATTCAACAGCTCTGAAGGCTCCAGCAACTGTTTTTTCTTTTCCTTCCCTTATCAGCAAATCTCTTTATTACAGCACATCCCAACTGCTTCTTCTTCCCTCCCTTTTCTGCCTTCTGCCTCTTCTTTCTTTCCTCTAATTAATTTTGAATAAATCAAGCTTGTAAAATTTTCCTTCTGAAGAAGCTTAAATCCATTTAAAGTAAAACTTTCAAAGATCTCTCATCAGGCTATAATGCCCTCTGCCTTAATCCAAGAGATAAAGCTGGTTATAGCATGCAGTTTTCTCAGAATGGGACACAATTTTTTTACTAAAGTTGAATATTTCATGTTGATAATATTCAAATGAGTTAATCAGATATTTTCATTTAGTATTTGTTAATTCTTTCAACTGAAATATTTTTTTGTATGACAACAGGGATAATTACTAAAGTTTATATAGGGAACTTTGTGGAAAATGAAGGTACATGAATTTTTTTGCTGCTTACATTTTCTATATCAATGTTTAAAAATATAGTAGGCATTCATGTTTTTAGTAGTTCTAATATTTCTCTAATACCAATTCAAAATGAGTAGAAAGGAGCTGATGTAATTAATCTTCACAGCTTTCTGTGAAACAGAGATATTTTTTTCCTCTTCTTTGTTGTTATTATTTTATTTTTATGGTAAATTAATTTTTTATGGTTTTTATGGTAAATTAAAATCTCCACTGGCTACTTTACAAAGCTGTGCTTGTCACTGTATCAGCATATGCAGATGGTAATTGCTGTTTCATTTGCTGGCAGCACATCAATAAATGTTAAGACTGTTCCACAGAGGTAGCACAAAGCTTTTGAACAAGTCAGCAGTTTTGTGGCTACAAGAAAAAAAAAAGAAAAAAATCACTGTCTCAATGTAGGCCAGTGTATTTTGTTCTTTGCCCAGAGAAAAGGAACTGCAGATTTTTTTACAACTTTCTTGTTTCAGTGTCCAAATAAGTCCTCTCATTAAAACACAGGCATTGTATGCATAATATAGGACATATCAAAATGCAAAGGTAAACATAATATATAAATAACTAGTAATATCAATAATTCAAATTGGAATATAGGTTCTATTTTTTTACATTGAACTGTTGAATTATTATGGAAAATTTTATTTCAAATGATCAGAAGAAGCTGTTTCATAAGGTCAGATGCCTCTGGATTTTGTGCAGGATGATAGTATAACTGTATTCAAAAAGGAAAGGTGCAAGAGTAGCTGTCAGAAGCAATTATTTTAGCTGGCATCTACAGTAGTTTAAAATCCTCTCAAGATTTTAGGATTCTCATCCTGTTATTGAAATCCAACGTGTTACAAGTCAAGAAGATGATGATGATGATGATGATAAGGATTGTGAATTATTATTATATATGCAAGTCAATTTAAAATAATTTTATTTTCTACATCTAGAGGGAAAATTATTCCTGTGCAGAGCATCAGTGCAAGACTTATACACTACTTAGCATACAGTTTAAGCAGCGTGTACATGATACAGACATCTTGATATAGAAAAGAATTACATTTTTGTGGATTTTGTGTTTCAATATCAAATCTCTTCTAAAGTGCTATAGAAACAAATAATGTATATAGATATAGTATAGAGATGTGTAATGGTTTGAGCTGAAATCCTGTATATATATCCTACACTAATCTGAGCAATGCTTGGGGCATGACTAAGAGTGGGCGTTGTTGGGATTTCTGAGACTCATGGGATCTTACGTAGTTTGTATTCCTTGTTCCAGGGGTGGGGGCTGGGCTTTCTCATTCTGATTTCAATTTCTTCTGGGGCTTGGCATAGGTACCTGTGCAGATTTGGGTATTTTCCTTTTTGGTGGAATCTGGTATCCCTGCAATAGAGTAGTAAATCATTTGTATATCTCCACTAAAACTCTCTTCCTTCCTGCTGTTTTCCCCCCATCAGGGGAGAGAGAAGGGGAGGAGGGGGAGGAGGAGAAGACTATTTTACTTCCTTACAAGATGGATCAACTACTCTCCTTTGAAAGTATGGTTAAAAAAAAAAATGTTCTTATATGTCATTCTGGTAACAGAAATCTTACAAAATCGTTGGAAGTTATTACTATTAAATAAAGCAACTTTGCAAACACTATATATTTTTTATACATTTTTTAATTGGTACGTGTGTGTATATATGTATACACACATATATATAATGCACATTCTTAGTGTGCTTTTGTATGGAAGCAAGATTTACGCAGTCTCACTTTCTGTGAATGTGACAGCCTTTCTCCATCAGACCAGCCTGAACTGAATTTAATAAAAAAAAGAAGTCTCAAAGATAATTTTGATTTGGATATAAGTGAGGCAAACGGGTGCACAGAGGAAAAGACCCAGCAAGGGCCCTGTGTAAGTTTTCCTCATATTTAGAGATGAAACAATCCAAACAGAAGACCACCTTCCATATAGCAACAAGCTATGGGACCTCCTTAGTTACCAAAATAATCAAGTGTGATATATAAAAATGTAATAACCATTAAGTCTGATGGTCTTTTTTATGTTTCCATTAACAACAACATGGTGAAGAGGGGAATGTGACAGTTTATAAAATCATAGGTCTGTTTTGGTTGGAAAAGATATCTAAGATTATCAAGTCCAACCATTGACCTAGCACTACCATGGCCATTGAGCCACATTCTAAAATGACATTTCCATATATTTCTTGAACACCTCCAGGGACAGTGACTCCACCACCTCCCTGGCTAAACTATTCCAAAATCTGACCAATCTTTAAGTACAGACATTTTTCCTAATATCTAATTTAAAGCTCATCTGCCACAGTTTCAGGATATTTCCTCTTGTACTAGAGAGAAGACACAGACCCCCACCTCACTACAATGTCTTTCAAGTAGTTGTAGAGAAAGTTGATATGAAAGTCCAGGCAAGGACTTTTGAGTAAGGTTATGACTTTCTATGAGTTTACATATCAAGGTAGGTTATGTAGTTCTGCAACATTCAATACTTCATATTTTTGTTCAATTTGTAATCAAGTAGGAATCTTCAAGCCTTTTCTATAGAAATCCTTTGTAACTAGTTCTTTTCCTCATGCTTTTACACTTTTTTCTTTCCCTCCAAGTACTCAGGGTTGCTTTGAACTTCAGGTTTGACTTCTACCATAAAAATCAAACAATCAAATCCTTTCCAAGTTTGTTAACTTCTGGAAATACAGAAATTATCTATATCATCTTCCAGATAGTTAAGTGTGGAAAAGTGAAGTGGCAGTGCATCTAGAAAAAAAAAATATCTGAACGCTATTTAATTGAATCCTCCATTGTTATGATGAGCTACCCACGACCATTCTCTGAACACACTTTACCAACAAATTTAACATCTATTTGGCAGTAATTCATTTACAGTGGTCCAACCAGATACGTTTCTAACTAATCTGCACTAGCTTTTTTCTTCTATGCTTAAAAAATAATAAAAATTTCTGATTACATTTAACAAAATATTTTTGAGAATTTAAAATATTCCCTGAAAGATGATTCCTCTCTTTTCAGCTAGATGAAAGCTATAATTTTGTGTTCCTGTTCCTTATCTTTTCATATCTTTCTGTATTATTCTCAGTGGCTTTAATATTTCATCAGCCACTTCCACAACTATTAGGTCCAGCCATATATGTGATACATCTAAGTCATCTGCCTACTATCTAATTTTCCTTTTCTTAGTGCTGTCATTGATGGTTGCTCTGTTAGCTGTAGATCAGCAGTTGACCTTTATAGTGAAGACTGATTTAGAAGAAATCAGTACTTTGGCTTTTTTGAGTTATCTCTTGTTTTTCACTGGAATAATGGATGTAAGGATCTTTTCCTTGGTCTTTATCATGCTTTCAGTGCTTTGGTAGTGTTTGCTTGTTCTTGATCCCTGATTATACCATTGTGAGCCCTGGATGTTAATATTTTGCCTTTAAGCACACATGGTTTTGTTAGGCTTTTGATTATTGAGTCAAAAATATCAAATAATTAATTGTGATAAATTGCTCCATAGGCTGTTCTTCTGACTGTTTTTCCTAACACATGTGAAAACAGTTAAAATCCTGCTTTATCACAAAGTCCTTTTCACTATGAATCATACTTACAAACAGCCTCATCTGCGTGAACTTTCTTGGTATACAGTAGATCAGAGACCACCACAATAATAAATTGCTTTTTTTCCCTCTCACTCAGAAAAAAAGAAATGTTGACAATTGGAAAGGGGAGGCATTATCTACAAGATATCTTTTCTTACATAGACCCACCATCATTTCAAAATAAATTTGTTTCTACGTAAATATTCTACTTGGAATAACTCAGTCAAGTTTTTGTTATAACATATCCTATATAGTACTAATCTGTTGATACTTCTAGGTTGGTCTAATAATACTTCTATATTTTAGTTTTATTTTCAGTAATAGCAATTAGCAGAGCAGGTTTAAAATACCCTGAGGTGTTGATTCTTCTTTTTCATCCCTCTTTAAACTTTAACTTTTTGTTTCCACTTTTTCCAGACCTTTGTTGAGGATATTGTTGTTTACATCTACCTGAGGACCTTTGTTATTTTAAAGGACAACTTTAAAGGACAACTGTTATTTTAAAGGTCAGCTTTAACACATCATCCAATATGGCCATACATTTGTCTTTATGATGTTTCTGCACTGCCTCTGAGTAGGAGGATGGGAACAACACTGACCCTTCTTCCAGATTCTTCAGAGTTTGCTGAGAGTAACTATAGGCCAGAGTACTCACAGGTAAATATATCTGGTTTGTAAGTAGCCATGTTTGTAGATTTATTTAAAAATAAGAATAAAATCTATCGAAGGAAGAAGGAGAGAATTCATACTTAAGGAACAACTTCAATGTTATTCCTTCACCTGTGCAGAAATAAACACGATGATGTTTAGAATCTGGTAGAAAGAGCATTTTCATCTGCTTGCAAACTGATCATACCAGATTCCTTTCCATTCCCTGTGAAAAAAAAACAAAGAGAAAAGAAAAATATCTATAATTTGAACTTCAGCTTTTTAAAACATTAACAATTAGCAAAATATTGGAAAAAAGATGTTTTGACATCTCTAAAGTACTTGAATTTTAAAGTTGCCTTTTTTTTTTTTGCAAATAAAATCCTATCCATTTTGTAATTGTTGTTGTTTTTGAAGTAAAAATATGATGATTTATATTTAAAAAACTACTTGTAAGTAGTTCTATATATTCTGTATTGTCATCGAAGGAGTAGTCATATCTAAAGTATGATGAAAATTTACTAAATGAATTATCTGTTTTATGGCTAAAACCCAAGGAAGCTGAAAAACAAAGATAACAGAAACTTCAGTCTGCAGAACCTCAATGCTTTGTCAAGCATCCTTGACAGGTCTTCTTGGGTAAGACTCTAAGTTGGACAGAATTTGCCTGCTGGCAAGCATGGTTATGCATTTATTATCATGGGTGACAAGAAAGGACATAAGGACACTGTCAAGGTAGAGATAAGAGAGCGAGCCTATTAAGGCAGCATTTTATCTGCTTGGCATTGAACAGTATGCACTGCAGTTCTTGTATTCAGAGCATGAGATCTCAAGGTTGGAGTACATGTGTGATCAGGGCTCTTGGCATGGAAAGGAGTGCAGAGAGCCCACCTCAGCTCTGCCTGAGCTCTCTGAAAATGTTAGAAGCTTTGAATTAGCCTTATATATTGCTGGTATTGTCATGATACTCTACCCGTCTTTTAAAGCCTCGGGTTTTTTTTCATTGAAATATTGAATGTAAGCATTCAAAAGTCATAAGCAATATGCAGGAGCTCATAAACTGACTGAAAAGAAAAATATGGAATCTGTCACTAGCCATGAATGTAGGACCCAAAGCCTAAGTTTTTTGTGGTGTGTGAAGATGAAAGAAGCATTTTGGGCACAGCACAGAGCTCAGTTTCTTAAAAAGCAGATGCCAGGCACACATGATATAACAGGCACAATTGTTCATGAAAGAACTTACACAGTTGGATAGGTGCAGTCTTAGCTCTTGAATCAGCCGTAAGTGGTCTCATGTCACCTGACCTGGATTTTTTTTGACAGACAGCAGTCCCTATTAGTAGACAAAGACTTAGGTTATGAAAGCTATTTTTACTTCCAGGCAGTTGGGGAAATTACATTGAGAGGGTGGAAAAATATCAGATGCGATCAGTAGCTCTGTGAGAGACAAATCACCATGCTAAGATAGAGAGGGCAAGATTATAGTTATAAGCCAAATTTACTATCAGCTAGGCAAAAGACAGCCTCATAATAAGGATAACGCCTTTATTTTATTTTTTTTCTCCATACTCTGTACAAGTGCTGAGAGCTAAGTAGGAGTCACTGAGTTGCTTCACCCACCACCCTCTAGCATGTGTATCATCAGCACAGACTTTGCAGAGGATGACATCTCCTTGTTTCTAATCAACAAGATCTGTCAACAACATAACTAGACATCACATTGCCCAGTTTAGCACAGAATCATAGACTCATAGACTCATAGAATGGTTGGAAGGGAAGGGAAATTAAAGATCATCTTGTTCCAGCCCTTCTGGCATGGGCAGGGACACCTTCCAAAAGACCAGGTTGCTGAAAACTCCATCCAACCTGGCCTTGAACACTTAAAGCAATGGGGCATCCACAACCTGTTCCAGTGTCTCACCACGCTCACAGTTAAAGACTTTCTTCTTAATATCTAATCTAAACCCACCTTCTTTCAGTCTGAAAACACTACCCCTTATCTTTTCACTGTACTCTCTAACAGAAAGCTTTTCCCTATCTTTCCTGCAGCCCTATAGAGTTACTGGAGATCTTCTTTAACATCTCCCGGAGCATTCTCTGCTCCAGACTGAACAACCTCAAAATCAAAATCAAAGTAAAGTCTCAGTGAAACCTGTCAGTTAGCTGTCTTGCAAAGGGCAACTAGAAATTTAGAGCCGAGTATTTCTGAAGCAAAAAAAAAGTTAAAATTGGGCACAAATCCTGCGAATAACTGCATCCTGAGACAAAAAGACAGGACAGATTCAGTAAATAAGAGGCTATGTCCTAACATGTAGCCATCTGGTCCAAGCTGCTTGTTCAGTAAATTTGAGACTGAAATCAGTTCTGCTCATAACATAGAATTTAAAATCAGATCATGTGCCTATCCATATATCTGTCTCCATGATCCTTAAAAAATCTATTTTTTTTCTTTTCTAAATATTGTCCATCAACTTCCCCTCTATTTTAGGCATATGTTTTGATATAATCCTTTTCAGGGTTGAACTGTTGTGCTGAAAGATGCCTTGAATGATAAATCCTGTTCTAGAAGTCATTCAAGTGGTTATTTGTTTTAAATGTATTTCCATAAACTTTAGTGGGAAACAATAACTATTCTACAGATGCTTATTCAACTGATTCTCAGAAACATTTTCTTTCTTAGTATTTTGTCTTTTTTCATTATTTTTTCTGCTCTTTCTTGCTCTTACTGCCTTCCTCTTTTCCTTCTATTAAAATTTAGCATATATCTCTCTCTCTTATGTGTTGAGTTACTTATTTATATCCACAGATTCTTGTTTCTTCCCTATCTTCTTTTATAGTTCTGTGATGAAGAGGAAATTTATTGAATTTTTGTGAAAAACCTATTCAAAGAAAGAAAGTAATGTAAAATGGAAGAAGCCATCAAACACCTTCCAAGCACATTTTTCTGACATGACAGAGTTTTTTTTTCCTTACATTTAAAATGTCAATGGCATACTATGTTGAAGAGTCCAGCAGAGAGCTATAAAGATGACAGCCAAAGGTTAGTGTTTTTTATCCTAGAGAAGAGAAAACTGAGACCATATCTTCTCAAAGCTTAACAATATCTAAAGGACACTTGTCAAGAGGGTGAGGCCAGATATTGCAGCTTCTATTCTGCAAACAAAGGCAGCTGCTGGGGCACAGGCAGAGTGTAAGATTCTCTAGCTGACCAACTACAAGCTACAAATTTGTTTTCATATGTGAGCCAAGAAAAACATCCTGCACGTACTGGACATTTCACACACGCTGGTGTCGCTTATAGGAGAACATTCTTAGGGGTATATTGTATTGATTAAATGAAAGATAAGAAAGAGTATTTAAACAGTTACTCTGAATAATAGAAAGATTGGGGGGTTAGTGATGATGCTAGGGACTACACTTCTGTTAAGGACGCTCCAAGACTCTGTAATGTAATGATGGGGTTTTGCAATGCTGTAATAAAGGACTTCTGAGAGGACTTATGAGATTCTCTACTCTGCATTTCTGGAATTCTGTTATGGAGCAATGATGGGGTTCATGCCTTATCATTCATCAGGCAAATAGCCCCCCAATAATCGGGGATGCTATAGCCAGACTCTTTTCAGTGGTGCTTAGTGATAGCATGACAAGCAGTGGGCGCAAACGGAAACACAGGAGGTTAAATTTGAACATGAGGAAAAACTGCTCTACTTTGACGGTGACGAAACACTGGAACAGGCTGCCCAGAGAGATTGTGAAGTCTCCTTCTCTGGAGACATTAAAAACCTGCCTGGATGCAGCTCTATGCAACCTGCTTTACTAGAGGAGTTGGACTAGATCTCCAGAGGTCCTTCCTGACCCCTACAATTCTGTCATTTTGTCATTTACTCTCTCACCTCTCCATAATATTTAGAGTAGCTGAGGAAAGTGCAAATTCATTACTGGAGAAGCTGAGGCACAATATAACCTTTCATGGCTTATAATGCTCTGATAATTTAGTATATTATCAATATTCTTGTGTGTACTGGGGGAGAGAGGGAGCTGGAGTGACCAAGTGGAGTTGAGGCTGGGGAAAGAGGATGGGGACTCTGTCTCCTAAGTGTGTGTGTGGTTTTGATGTTTCGGTTTGCTTTTTTTTTGTTCTGTTTTGGTTTGGTTTTCATTTGTTTGATTTGATTGTTTTGTTTTGTTGGGGTTTTTCTGTTGGTTGAGTTTTTGTTTTGGCGGTGGTGGTGGTTTGGGTTTTTTGGAGGGTTGTATTTGTTTGTTTCCCAGTACCCAAAAGAGTCATTAGATGTTTATATTAAATGGCAGGAAATTAATTTACCAAAGTCAGGTCTGTTTTATCTGAGCCACTAACCAGTAGATTTCCTTGTCTTTATCTCAACCTATGAGTTTTCTCACTCTCATTCTTTTTTATGTTCTTCCTCACCCCAAGGAGGGATGTGTATAAGCATGTGGCTATATGGGTGTATGGCTGCCAGCTGGAGTCAACCCATCTTATTATGCAATGAGTAATATAACACTTCCAGAACCATCACACAAAATGATGAAATAACTGATTACTGATCACCTGCGTTTTCATGTCCTATGACATGAATTTTTGTCCTGTTTTTTATAAATTCCTTAATTGCAAATAAGCACAGTTATCTAGAAAAGTAATATCAGTTCTGCATTTCTCAGCTAATGTTTTCTGCTCCTATAGTTAGGTTGTGTATATTTTTTATAAGATGCTGTCTAGGTTCACAGAAGCATTTGGAAGAAATACAGAATGATCTTATACTGATAAAATTTTCATTGCCACTGACTGCTTTAGTCATTTGTATCTCAAATCAGTGCATTATGTGGGAAAAATGATTTAAGATATGCTTTTGTGCAGTAAGTAATTATAAATGATTAAAGCAGATGGGAGCACAATTCATAAGGGTCACACAGTGCTGACAGAAACAATTTCCAACTTCTTATGAGATATTCTTTTTTCAAGTTGTCTTATTAAGGTTTTTCTCTCTTGCAACACTTCTTTCACGTAGTTTATAATAAACAGTAGCAAATCTATGAATCCAAATTCTCAGGGCCTGAATATCACTTCAGTTATTGAAAGATGGCACTAAAGGTTAAAACTTGCAATTTATATGCGTTTTATAAAATTATGTGTCCAACCTTTCTTTGAAGTGAACTGGGAATTGTGTCTGGGAGCATATTTTATCAAATGACAGTGAAATATATGGCCCCAGATTGCTTCAGCAGCTTTGAAATTCCAGGACATAAGGGACATTGTTCTTTTATGGCACACTGATATTAGGTATTGCATGTGATCAACAGTTATTCCATTGTCATAGGAATCACAGGAAGTTTTGGGGTATTTCCCTTTTATAGAATAAATTTACAAACAGTTTTCAAATGTTTCTTAAACTTGCCATAGAGGTTAAGGCCAGGAATGGCTTTTGATTGGGAAGCACAAGATTCAAGTTTAAGTAAAAAAATTCAGTATGCTGTTACCTTCCCACACACCTTTATATTGGACCTTTCACCCAAAGGAAGAGGTGATGCTTACTGTGAACATATAAAGGAAATTATCCCTATATAGTAACAAGAAGTGGAGTGATTCAGGAAATGTACTATATTTTTTCTATTGCATTTATAATACTGATTAAGACTTTTTCTTACAGCAATACCTTAATTCTTTGTTCTGGTTTCAGGCCAGACAGATCTTCTCTTGCCCCAGAGGGACAAAAGAATGACACTCACAAAAACGGATTGAAGAGTGATGGAAAGTTTAAATGGAAAAAGCAATTGGTGAAACTACAAATAGCTACAAGCATAGTGGCAAAGGATCCCTAAGCACACAGAGTCCCTTACACAACACCCAACTCTTCCCTTCTCCCCACCTGAGGGTATACCCAAACCCCCAGGGCTCTTCCTTCCCCCCCACTGCTAGGCAAGTCTCAGGCTGGCCAGGTCTGAGACTGCCCCACCACCGCCTTTCTCCTCCTGGCATTAGGCCTAGACAGGCCTGAGAGGCCTTGAGATACTCCCCCACTGTTACCTGATAAGAGAGCATCTCCCACAGGAGCAGAGAGGGAAGAAAGAGAAAGAGAAAGACTTTGCAGATGGATTTATAGGGTGCAGGATTTATGGGTAGAAATACGCCGTTTCCTGTGTCTACCTCATTGGGTTGGACATTCGGGACCCCAGAGGTATAAACTACGTGACAGTAACAGGAGGCACTCTGTTGGCCTGAACTGCTATATTCTTCTGAAAAATAAGAAATGTTTTCCATGATCAATTATCACAAGCAAAAAGAAAAAAAAAAGGTCTTTTTCTTTGTAGGAGGATTATCTAGATTAGGAGGAAGAATGAAATAAAATCCCATCGTTTATCAGACTTCCATTCAGCTTCAAAGCAGGAATCGGAAATGTAGACTATCTCATTAAAATAGAAATGTCAAGCCTAACATGAGCTGAAGGACAGCAAAAGGTAAAGATCCCTCTTAAATACCATGACACTGCTAGTTCATTAAGTCAGGACTAGAATTGTTAACTAAGTTGTCAACTGGTAGCGAGAAGGAATTATACTGAAACAGCACTTTGATATACTCAGTGGGTGAAAAGATTTAAATACATTTTTTGTACCTAATGAGAATTAGGTATTGAACAAAATGTCTCAAAATGTCAATTCATAAAACATGTGCTGTTATTAAATTTCTCAGGAGGCAAGCACAGAGATAGATTCATTGACCTTATAATCCAGAAAAGACCTCTTTAGACAGTCTTCCAGGAAATACAGTAAGAAAATGTGGAAAAATAATAATTGAGGAATCATTACCTTCTTTTCTCATATAAAAAGATTGTCCAAATTTTAGGATTCTAATCTGAGAATCAGGAACCTCTTCTCTTTCGCTGTTACTCTGAAATCAATCTGTGTTTTAGTTATATACATAATGGCAACGATAGCAGAACTAATTAGACAAGGTATTTCTGTGCTACAGTGTCAGTGATTTCAACAGATGTTTTTCCATGATCAGAGAGGTGTTATCTGAAATATTGTATTTTAGTATAACATACCTGGTCTGGTTTTATTTGATGATTTTGTAAAAGGCCTATTGATCCCTCAATCACCAAAAGTAATAAAAACTCTAAAGTTTTGGAATCACTCTTCACTGTAAGTTAAATTACATCAAACTATGTACAATTTTAACACCAAACTCACAAGTGTTTGTTCCAGTTTTAATGTAACAATCTTGGGCTTAATGTCAACACTTCCCTCTTTAATAATACTAAAAATACAAGAGCAGTTGAGAAGTGTTCAACTCTTAGGCTGACAGAGTCATCTTAAACTTGAGAGGCAATATTTTTTTCTAAAAAACCCCAGTATGAGCCAAAAAAAAAAAAAACCCACAAAAATGTGTAGGAAGGACTGGAAAGGGACAGAAAAAGTGCATCTGGAAAAAGAAGCATGTTACGGAAGGAAAAATCAATAGGAAGTAACTGAAAAAAAGTGAGGAGGAAAAGATTTTCTCCTTCATAACATGGACATTTGGAGTCTGAGAACTATGGTGGTGGTGTTCAGTAAATAAACAGAGTAACCAGTTGTGCACAGACAAGGGAATTAAATATTCAACTAAATGAGGCAACTTACTCTCCTGAAGCAAGCAAGTACAGATCTGAAACTTAAAATCTCTAGGCAGGAGATCATCTAATCCAATCCACCTGCTAAGAGCAGGGTCTGCTACAATGGGTTGCTTAGGGCTGTCATCAGCTGGGTTTTGAATATCTCCAAGTATGTGGACTCTACAACTGTGGCTAAACTCTTCCAGCTTACATTTAAATGAAATATCCTGTACTTAAATTTGTGCCCATTGTCTTGTAGCACTGGATACAACTGAGAAGAGACTGGCTCATTTTTTTCAATTCCCTATCATCAGATACTTATCCATTTCAGTAAGATCCCACTGTGCCTTCTCTGCTCCCTGATGAACAGTTCCAGCCTCTCAGCCTCTTAAGCTTAATTATCTTGATTATCTTTGTGGCCACTCTAGTACATTCCTGTCTTGTACTGCGGAGCCCAGAATGTAACCCCACACACTAGATGTTCCTCACCAGTGCAGAGCACAGGAGAAGGATCATCTCCATTGTCCTGTTGGCTACACTGTCTGAGGCAGCTCAGGGTGCTGCTGGCTTTGTTGCCACAATAGTGCATTGCTGGATCATGGTCAACATGGGATGCACCAAACCCCCTGGGTATTCCTCTGAAAACTTGATTTTCCAGCAGTCAGTTACAAGCATGTACTGGTGCTTAGAGTTATGTCCTGCCAGCTGCAGGACTTAGCCTTCCCCTTTGCTGAAATTTTTGAGACTTCTGTTGGCCCATATCTCCAACCTGTCAAGGCCTCTCTCTAAAGGGCAGAATGACCATCTGGCTGGTAAACCACTTTTTCTCAGTTCGATATTGTCTGCAGGCTTGCTGAAGATGCACTCTGTCTCATCTTCCAGACCATTAGTGAAGTTCTTGAACAGTATTCAAATCAAGATCAACCCATGGGGTACACCACTGTGGATGAGTCTCCAGCTGCCACTGATCACAATGTTTTAAACCCAATACCTCAGCCAGTTTTAAATTCATCTCATTGTCCATTTATGTAGCCCATACTTCATCAGTTTGCCTATGAGGATGTTATGGAAGACAATGTCAAACACCTTATTAAAGTTAGGATTAGCAACATCCATTTCCTTGTGAGCTGATCTAGTTTTTCATTGTAGAAGCTTATTAAGTTAGTTAGCATGCTTTCTTCTTCATAAATCTATACTGATTACATCTAGTCACCTTCTTGTCCTTCCTACGTTTGCAAATGGTTTTCAGGATTATTTCCTCCAGCGGTCAAGGTGAGGATGAATAGTCTGTCATTCCCAGGATCCCCCTTCTTTCCATTTTTGAAGATAGAGATGACGTTTTCACGTTGCCAGGAGCTTTCAAATATGATTAACAGTGGCTTCAGAGTGATAATTGTCACCTCCCTCAGCACTCATGGGTGCATCCTGTCAGATCCTAGGGGCTGTACATATTAATATGGTTTAAATGTTCTTTACCATGAATCTCCACTGAGGCTGTGTTCCTTGCTCCAGACTTTCCCTTGGGTCTAAGATGCCTAAGATTTCTGAAGGCCAGTCTTATGAGTAAAGTCTGAGACAAAGCATCGAGTACCTTTTCTTTGTCCCATGTCAGCACTTCCTTTTCCACGTTCAGCTGCAGGACTACATGTTCCCAAGTCTTTATTTTGCTAATGATAAGCCTGTAGAAGCATTTCTTGTTGATCTGCTTATATCCTTCACCAGACTGAACTCCAGGTTCTCCAACAGTCTCCTTGCTCATGCAAGCAGGTCTTCTACCAACTTAGGCTTGCTCTACATGAGGATAAACTGTTCTTAAGCTTGGAAGAAATTATACTGGATACCCCTTCTCTCCAGGACCATCTTTTACTGGCTCTTTCCAAGTGTGTCCCTGAACACACCAAAATCTATTCTCCTGAAATCCAGAGTTGCAACCTCACTCTCTGAATTTTCCTGCTCTTCGGGATCCTGAGTTCTACCATCCCGTGGTAGAATCAAGGCTGCTGACTCTAACCCTCAATTCCCAGTCGAATCTTTCTTGTTTCCCCTCCAGCCGATACCAGAGAGGCTCAAATTCTCCATAAGGACAAGGACAGCAAATATAAGACACTCTCCAGTTATCTGAAGAAGGCTTCAACTACATCTTCTTGCTGATTAGGCAGTCAGTAGTAGACGCCTGGCAGTCTTGATTACATGGGCTTGTCCTCTGAACTCTCAGCTCTCACCTCCCCCAGGATGCATTCTCATTGCTCTCTCACATAGAGGACAACTTCTTTTAATTCCTTGTGGCAGTTTAGGCTGGGTGCCTCCTGTTACTGCCGCATAAGTTATGCCTCTGGTGTCCAGAGTGTCCACCCAATAAGGTGGACACAGGAGGCGATGTATTTCTACCCATAAATTCTGCGCCCTATAAATCCATCTGCAAAGTCATTGTTTTTCTCTTTCTTCCCTCTCTGCTCCCATGGGAGATGCTCTCTTATTGGGTAACAGTGGAGGAGTATCTCAAGGCCTCTTAGGCCTGTCTAGGCCTAATGCCAGGAGGAGAAAGGGGGGGGGGGCTGGGGGGTGGCAGTCTCAGACCTGGTCAGCCTGAGACTCGCCTAGCAGTGGGAGGTGGAAGAAAGAGTCCTGGGGGTTTTGGGTATACCCTCAGGTGAGAGAAGGGAAGAGTTGGGAAGCCTTTGGGTGTTATGTAAGGGACTCTGTATGCTTTGGGTTATTCTTGGCACTATGCTTTGTCGTTTTTTATAGTTTCACCAATTGCCTTTTCCGTTTAAACTTTCCATCACTCTCCAGGCCGTTTGTGTGCGTGTCATTCTTTTGTCCCTCTCGGGGCAAGAGAGGATCTGTCTGGCCTCAAACCAGCACATTCCTAAAACACTTGTACTCATCCACTGGCAGCACTCTGACTCATGGGAGCTACCTATGATGACAATGAGACTGTGTGTATATAATACATTAAAAAAAAATCCCCCAAACTTTCTAAATATCAATTAATTAATTTTACAGAGTAAAACAAGGCAGCTTCATGCAGTCTGTCATGAAGGACTACAGTAATGATAACATTAGCAGTGCTAGTAAATGTTTTTAATATTACAGAATGTAGTCTTGGTTAAAGGACATCCATTTGCAAATGCACAGATGGGGTACATTAAGTGTAGTATGTGCAAGCATTTGTTTTGGGGTGTTTTATGACATGATAGCACTAAATGAGCATACTTCATGTCTACTTATGATAATGAGAGTAGAGTCAGATCCAGCATCTGTGAAAAACTTCTGGGAAACAAGCTGAGACCAGATCTAGATAGAGTGCCAATCCAATACATGCACAATATACACAAGAATCATCATTTCAGATTTTCTCTTGGTTAAGCAGATTCTGATGATAAAGCATTTTGTATCATGGCCTTCTGTAATTAATTGCCCTTGTTTCACTCTTCTCTCTGCAATACTTGTTTGCTGGGATGAATAACTGTCTAGTTAACAAAAAGTATTTTCTCTTAGTTCACTCCCCCTGCACAGCTCTCACTTTCTTATCTGAATTCTGCTACAACTGCTAAGTGATAAGTGCTAATGTGTAAGTAGTACATAACCAGTGTGGGTTACTATTTTAGACAAGTAAGGTATAAGAATAGCAGCAATGGTCTGCTATTATCTGGGAGAAGATTAAAAGTGATTACTTGTTAGGAAGCTTTGCAGTTTCCCATTAGATATCTATAGTGTTTTATTGTGTTTCTTTTCAAATCTAATTGTCCTTGTTGTTTTTCATTGACATATATTTGAATATACCAGTATTAAAAGGAAAAGAGGAATAACAAAGGATTTTATTTCAAGAAAACAATAGGAATTAGCAGTAGCTTTCAACATTTTAAAAACAAAGAAATGATCAAATGTCAAGTCCTTTGGTTTCAAGCAATGATTAAATCTGTTTTGCAAATTCTGACTAGCAACAGCAGAAAAATACATTTATCTCATTTCATTATTTTTCACTTAATGTTTTTCATTAGAGTAAATGCACTTAGTGATTTATCAGTGGAATTCAGAAGGGCTTTTTTGATTAAACAGAGAGATCAGAAACAAGATACTTGACTGGTATAATTAATGGAACTTTACCTACCGAATAGGCCCAGAAATATCTGAAGGTCTCTCATACAGCAACATAGTAGTTGAGTTCTTTCTTCATTCTTTTCCAAAATCCTGACTGTTGCACAAGCTCCTTTCTTTTTTAACCCTCAAAATATTGTTACAGATAAAAAGGAGACACAAGGAGTAAAGTCAAGCATTTATCAATAACTATACATTTTAATTTGTTTTCAGTGGTTTTCCTGTTGTTATTCTCACTCTCCCAGTGTTCCTCTTAACCCTCAGTCTGATGATGGTAGTGGCAGGTGGGATCTATGGTGAGTTATCAGCATCTGGAGTGCCCTCTCAAGTTCTCGACTCTGAGGAATATGTGGTGGTGTGCTCCCTCCTCCCTCCTCTGCTTAAGCCATGACAATGAGTGGCAGCTGTGATGGCTGCATCCAATTTACTCTGAACTTTGGGTGATGGGTGGCAATATGGTAACCAAGGGCTGTCTGAAACAGTGAGCCAGACGTCTTGCTGGTATTCAAACAACTATAAGCCAACTGTCTTGATTTGAAAATAGTGGACACCCCAGGGCCTGCTCTCCTGCACAGCACTGGGCTGCACTCCAGAACTCTCCTTGATCATGAACACTTCTCAAGGCTACTTATTGAGACAGTGAGATTCCTTGCCACAACAAATAAATAGCATGCTAAACTTAAAAATCTTAGCTAAGTGCTATATAGTCTTGATTGCGCACATATAATCCTTAGATATAAACTGTTAACCAAGTCTGGGACTAAGACTGGATCCAGCTGAAGGTAGACTCCTTTCTGAGATGTTTAAAACAAAAGGTGTTCTTTCTGAACCTTGTGACTCAACAAGATGGTCTCCTTGACAGTTTTGTCGAACCCTGTCTCTATGCAGCAAATAGCCACGTGTCACCTTGACATTGAATCTTGTTAACCACTATCACATTTTCCTCTTAACTTTGTTAAATCAATGTCTTGTATCAATAAAGAAGATTCACAGATATTCACACTATTCCAGGTGTGGTCTCACCAGGGCCAAGTAGAGGGGGAGAAGAACCTCCCTAGACCTGCTGGAGACACTTAATGCACTCCAGAATACCATTGGCCCTCTTGTCCACAAAGGCACATTCCTGTGCTGTACAGAACTTTCTGTCCACTAGGACTCCAAGGTCTCTTTCTCCATGGAGCTGATTTCCAGCAGGGCAAATGCAAACCTGTACTCACGCCTGCGGTTATTCCTCCCCAGGTGCAGGACCCTACACTTGTCCTTATTGAACTTCATGAGGTTTGCCTTCACCCAGCTCTCCAGCCTGTGCAGATCTTGTTGGATGGCAACACAGCCTAACAGGGTGTCACCCACCCCTGCCCCCCCAGTCTTGTGTCATCAGCAAACTTGCTGAAGGTACTCTCAATTCCCTTATTCATATCATTGATAAAGATACTTAACAAAACCGGACCCTGTACTGATCCCTGGGAAACACCACTGGCCACAGGCCTCCAAGTTGTCTCTGTACCACCAACCACAACCCTCTGCACTCTGTTGTCGAGCCAGTTTTCAATCCACCTCATAGACCAATCCATTTGTGCCACAAGAGTGTGGCCAAACATGCTGGGACAAGTTTACAGTATTTGGGGCATAATTCTGGGCATATGGTGCCTTCACCACATGCATATGTACAAGTTTCTGATTTTGCTTTTCCTTGTCTCTCTTGGAGAATCTTCCATGCAAGTTACAGGTGGGAAGTCTTGCTCTTCTTATTTGGAATACAACACATAATAGTATTAGACACCCAAGAGAAAATGAGTGAATGATTCATTTAAATAAAACAAAGGAAATTAACTTGGCAGTCATTATAGACATAGTCTGATTACTGATATATTATTGTAGGAATAATTTCTTGAATGTAAATCACCTTGTGAACGTGTTTATTACATTAGGAATCCTAAAAGTGTCTCAACAAAGATAAGATCATTTTGAACAACCTGCCTGATGCGTCAGCTTTGCTGACTGAGGTAGCACACCTGGATATCACATATGTATTGTAATGCGACAATGGTGTGGGCCAGGTGGGCTATGATGAATGGACCAGTATAAAAATCCTGAGCTATGCCAGCTTAGTGAGAGAAACATCACCTGGGACATCTCAGACTGGAGGCAGGAGCCCAGGAACATCTCCCCCCCAGCGCCCCCTACCAAAGAAGGACCATGGGGTGGTAATTATCTCTCCTGCTCTTCTCTTTATCCATTCTCTCTCTCTTTCCCTTCTTTCTCTGTTTTACTTCTAAGTAATAAATAATCTCATCTTAATACATGACCTTGTGTGTGTCTTAATTTCACTCATGGGAATGTTCAAAAGCACCACATCTCCTTCTTGACTTCTGGCTCAAGACAATTATTTAGAAAGCTTCTATTAAAGATAAGACTTTATATTCTAGCATCCATAAAAAAAAGATTACTTTAACTACTTTTGATATGGACATAACATCTAGAAAAACAAAAATTTCAAGCTGATCAAATCAAAAAAACCCCACCAATATATACTCTAATATTTGTTCTGCTTTCAGAAAGGACAAGAAGTCATAATGTTAGTTACAACAAACCAAAATATTTTTACATAATTCGTTAAGAAGCCATCACAGTTTTTTTTGAATTTTGAATATTTCTCTTGGTTATAATGAATTTGAAATACTCAATTTCATTGAGGAGAGAACGTTTACTTTTATAAACTTCCAACAAGTGACACTGGAAGTTTTACTCTTGACTGAGGTTACCAGTGCAGCTTTTATTTGAAAGGGTATATTGTTTCTGTGGTGCCACAAACTGGAATAAGTTTGGTCATTTATGGCTTAAATGAGTATTTGCATAGATTTGTATATTCATAGAATTCCAGATTGGAAGGGACCTCAAGGATCATCTAGTCCAAACTTTCAAGGTAAGAATATTTAAATGAGATGGCCCAGCAGCCTGTCATGATGTGCCTTGAAACTAATGTAGGGGAATTCACCACCTCCACTAGGAGTTCATTCCAATGTCTAATGTTTTGAATGGTGAAAATTTTTTTCTGGTACCCAGTCCAAAACTCCCTTGTAGCAACTGGTACCCATTACCTCTTGTCTTTGCCATGTGGCTTTCTATAAAAAGAGAATCCTCATGCTCATAATAGCCACTCTTTATGTACCTGTACATTGCTATGACTTCTCCCCTAAGCCTTCTCTTCTCAAGGCTGAACAAACCCAGTTCTTTCAGGCTTTCTTCATATGACAGGTCTTCCAGTTCTCTGATCATTCTTGTGGCCCTTCTCTGGACCCTTTCCAGCCTGTCTGTATCCTTCTCGTATAGTGGGGACCAAAACTGTACACAGTACTCAAGGTGCAGCCTGATCAACACTGAGCAAATGGGAGAATGACATCTTTTTCCCTGGTTGTGATACCCTTATTAATGCAAATCAGTATCCTCTTGGCTTGCTTTGCCACTGCAACACAGTGTTCACTCATGTTGAGATGTCTCACCATGAAGAAGTGCCTTATCCCTTAGAAACATGGTAACTGGGAAGGTAGAACACATAGAACAATTGCGATAACTAGAAGGGAAGGTTGTGAGCTTCTCAAGGTTTTTTAAGAACTGTCTGTGTAGACTTTTAGGAGGGAATTTTCTAGCCTTGTAGATATGGCTCTTTATCTGTTGGACTTGGTGATCCTGAGGGTCTTTTCCAACCTGACTGTTTCTGGCATTCTGGGATTCTGAAATGCAATTCTAGTTAGCTAATACAGGCCAACTGCCAACTTGTTTCAGAAAGTTGCCTGGTTGCTGCAAAAATCTCCTGGCTCAATAGGTGCTAGAGAGGAGCCTGGAACACAAGCCCTATGAGGAGAGGCTGAGGGAGCTGGGGTTGTTTAGCCTGGAGAAGAGGAGGATCAGAGGTGACCTCATTGCTGTCTACAACTACCTGAAGGGAAGCTGTAGGCAGGTGGGGGTTGGTCTCTTCTCACAGGCAACCAGCAGCAGAACGAGGGGACACAGTCTCAAGTTGTGTGAGGTGAGGTATAGGCTGGATATTAGGAGAGTGATAGCCCATTGGAATAGGCTGCCCAGGGAGGTGGTGGAGTCACCATCCCTGGAGATGTTCAAGAGAAGACTGGATGGGGCATTTAGTGCCATGGTCTAGTTGATTGGATCAGAGTGGATAGGTTGGACTGGATGATCTTGGAGGTCTCTTCCAACCTGGCTGATTCGATGATTTTGTGATTCTATGACTCTATGATTCTATGAATTAAAGTTTCCCAGGAAATTCAAAATTTTTCAGGCTTTGCTGTACTAGATTTTGACAAGCAGTAGAGATGCAACTCTCATTATAGAGTGATGCTACACTGCTGAACCTGTGCACAAAACAGGAGAGGGGGTTCAGTTTGATAATTCTTATCATAATACTTCAAAGAATTCTTAAAAGGAAAAACAGCCTAGCTAGACCAAGTGAAATATGCTTGAAATCATTATTGATCTGCATCTAAAGTCTTCTCTGGATGTTTATGAAAGGTTATGAATGCAAAGTGGAAACAGTGATGATCTCCAGGAATATGTTTTTATATTTTCAGATAAGAAAGCCATATATTTGATTTCAATTTACAAGATCTGCCCCTTTCAGAACACATACCACTTTGAGATACATTTTCATATTCTCTTCCTTCTACGAAGTCTAGAGGAACATGCAAAGTTACAGTAAGCAGACTGAATTATTTTCTTCTATACTAAAAGACAAACTGTTAAATTTAAACAGAAATGTGAGTTTCTATCACAGAAGATTAAAAAAAATATTTTTAAAGGTTTCAACCCTTCATCTCTTATCTGTTTACTGCAAAGTGTGTAATGCTGCAATACACTAGAAATAATAGTGCTGAAAACTGAGGAAATTAATTTCTAGATTCAATAATCTATATATGGTCAAATCTGATAACGATAGTTACCTGACTGATAAAAATAAGTTACAAACTAGATGTCTTTTCTATTTAATAGAGAAAGTCCTCCAGACCTTGTGAGGTGTCAAATCAGTCTCCTGTACCTCCAAAAAATCAGTAGCTGTGTTTGAAGTTTCAGCCATGAGCAAAGTAACATTCAGTTCTGAAAAACAGGAGTCTGGGACTTTTTATTGGTATTGTAACTATTGTTCTACCCCTAAAATTCAAGCTATTGATTTGCTGGATACATATTTACAAGCTTTCAAAATGGAAATAATATTCAAAAACCAAGTAAGAAAAGAGTAAGGCGTACTTCTCATTCTTTTTTCTCTTCCGAGTTTTTTGGATTACTAGCAAAACAAACAAGCAATATATTTTGCTGTCAATCATTTGAAAAAGAAATCACTTTTCCCTGCATCTTTTCAAGACCTTTCAGTATGTATGTCCAGCTGTTTTTCTTTATTATGTGTTTGGTTAAAATATGCTGAACTAGTTGAAATAGCTTTTGGTGGAATATCAAAGGGCATGAAAGCAACATCTTGTTGAATTTTTGTTTTGAAATGTGTGCTATACATGTAGAACAATATCAGAATAGTGTGAAAAAGTTTCGAAATGCATGGATAGCAAAGAAACTTTTTTTTAAAAAATCCTTTACAGATCCTTTGGACTTAGGTGTTTGAATTTCTTGATATGTACCAAGACCAGCACCTAACTGTGATGACTTAATCACCTGTCTTTCAACTATTGCTGTATTATTACAATGCAGATTGTTTTTTCAAAGTCAGTAAGGTCTGATATTAAGACAGTGGCTAGCTCATTCACCAGGAAGTTTAAGCTCTGGAACAGTATAGCCAAGTACTAGAAGATGTCAGAACACAGGTCTTACATGAAACTTATCAAGACAGATAAGGTAGATCACAGAATCACAGAATGTTAGGAACTCATCCAAACAGGGCTTGAATATCTCCACAACCCCCCTAGGCAACCCGTTCCAGTATTCTGTCACGATCACAGTGAAATCAATCTTCCTCCTGTATTACTTGTATATTGCTTGTAATGTATGAGTTGTCCATTTTCTAGTCCCAGGAAAAATTCTGAATTCTATTTTTTTTACTTTGTAGAATTGTATTATATGTCAAAATGCAAGAAGTAAAAAGTAGATTCTTAGAAATAAATTTGTACACAATATGTTAACCTTTTGGAAAAAAAAAAAGATTGTACAAATACACAAAATTCACAACATTTACAAATATATACAATCAACAGAAAAACACAACCAATCTCCCTTTGCTTCCCCCCAAGAGGACCCTCCCGAAGGGGCCTCTCTCTCCCAGGAGCTTCCTGGGAAGCTCACACCGACATAGAAAGGAACAGGGACTCTCAGGTGACTCAGGACTCTCAGGGTTCGTGCACCGTAGATCTCATGGACTCTCCTCTTGGGCGCAATGCTGTATCTGCGCAACACTCTGAATTTAACCTCTCTCAGCCAAAGTTAGATGTCTTTGTGGAATACACTGAATTTCACCATTTTCTTGCATTACCCAATAGGTGTGATAAGGACTTTCAGCAGAAACCACCCCTCGGACAGGTTTGGCCTCTCCTGAAGGAGAAAATACCCAAACAGTTTTGCCTAACAGATTCTTTTCTCCGATAACAGGAACTCTATCACCTTCCTCCTTTCGCAACAAATCTGATTGGGCAGGTCCAGCTCGATTCACTGAACCTCTACTATTCACTAACCAGGTTGCTTGTGCTAAATGTTTCTCCCAGTTTTTCAAAGATCCACCCCCCATGGCTTTGAGAGTGGTTTTCAGCAAACCGTTGTAGCGTTCGATCTTCCCTGCAGCTGGTGCATAGTAGGGAATGTGGAATATCCACTCGATGCTGTGCTCTTTGGCCCAGTTTTTTACAAGATTGTTCTTGAAATGAGTTCCATTGTCTGACTCAATCCTCTCTGGAGTTCCGTGTCTCCACAGGATTTGTCTTTCCAAACCAAGAATGATGTTACGTGCAGTTGCATGAGGAACTGGGTAAGTTTCCAGCCATCCAGTGCTTGTCTCTACCATAGTCAGCATATATTGCTTACCAGATCGAGAACGAGGTAGAGTGATGTAGTCAATCTGCCAGGCTTCACCATACTTGTACTTGGACCATCGGTCACCATACCAAAAGGGCTTGATCCGCTTTGCCTGCTTAATAGCAGCACAAATGTCACAGTCATGGATGACTTGTGTGATAGCATCCATGGAAACGTCAATGGATCTCTCACGAGCCCATCGGTAGGTTGCATCTCTGCCTTGATGTCCTGACGAGTCATGGTCCCACTGAGCTAAGAACAGCTCACCTCGGTGCTTCCAGTCAAGATAAGGATCAGAGTTTGTGTCCACTTGGGAAACTCTTGCAGCTGTATCTGCCTGATGGTTGTGTTGTTGTTCCTTAGTAGCTTTGCTCTTAGGAATGTGAGCATCGATGTGTCTCACTTTCACTGGGATTCTCTCAATACGAGCAGCAATGTCTTGCCACAGATTTGCAGCCCAGATTGGCTTTCCTTTTATCTGCCAGACATTCTTTTTCCAGTCTTTCAGCCAACCCCACAAGGCATTGGCTACCATCCACGAGTCAGTGTAGAGATAAAGCTTTGGCCATCTCTCACATTCAGCTACGTTGAGAGCTAGCTGGACAGCTTTTACCTCTGCAAATTGACTGGATTCTCCTTCTCCATCTCTCGCTTCTGCAACTCTGCACATTGGAATC
Organism: Indicator indicator; assembly: GCF_027791375.1. Lineage (NCBI taxonomy): Eukaryota > Metazoa > Chordata > Aves > Piciformes > Indicatoridae > Indicator > Indicator indicator. The sequence goes on along the minus strand of NC_072010.1, from coordinate 109,023,675 downwards.
CACACTGCAGATTTCCATCTCCGCTTGTTCCCAACAAGACGACAGGAACCGTCTGTGAACAAAGCTCTTTTCATCATCAGACAGATCACTGTAAGGAGGAGCTTCCTCTGCACGAGTTACTCTCTCCTCTGGAGGTTTTGCACAGCTTGTGCCTTCTGGCCAGTTTGTGATCACCTCCACCAAACCAGGCCTTTTGAGATTTCCCATTTGAGATCTCTGTGTCATCAGAGCCATCCACTTAGACCAGGTAGCATCTGTTGCATGATGTGGTGAAGAATCTTTGCCTTTGAACATCCAATTCAGAACTGGCAATCTAGGAGCTAGAAAAAGTTGTGACGCAGTTCCAATCACTTCAGAAGCAGCTTTCACTCCTTCATAAACAGCTAAAATCTCTTTCTCTGTTAGAGTGTAGTTTGCCTCTGAGCCTCTGTAGCCACGACCCCAGAAACCAAGAGGACGTCCTCGTGTCTCCCCTGGAGCTCTTTGCCATAAGCACCAGGTTGGACCAGTGTCACTCGCGGCCGTGTGCAGAACGTTCTTAATGTCTGGACCAGTTCGGACAGGTCCCAGACCCATCGCTTGGACTACCTCTCGCTTGATCTGGTCAAAGGCTGCTTGTTGCTCAGGACCCCATTGGAAACTGTTTCTCTTTCGAGTCACCTCATATAGAGGTTTCACAACCTGACTGTATCCAGGAATGTGAAGTCTCCAAAATCCCACTATGCCTAAGAAACGCAGAGTTTCTTTCTTGTTGATGGGATTTGCCATGGTTGAGACTCTGTTTATCACATCCATTGGGATGTGACGGCGACCATCTTACCACCGCACTCCCAGAAACTGGATTTCTCTGGCAGGTCCTTTCACCTTGTCTCGCTTGATAGCGAAACCAGCTTGCAAGAGAATGTCAAGGATTTTGTTACCTTTCTCGAAGACTTCTTCAGCAGTCTCACCCCAGATGATAATGTCATCGATGAACTGAATGTGTTCTGGAGCTCCACCTTTCTCCAAAGCATCATGGATCACTGCATGGCAGATGGATGAACTGTGAATCCACCCCTGGGGCAAACGATTGAATGTGTACTGAATGCCTCTCCAGGTGAAAGCAAACTGAGGCCTGCATTCCTCTGCTATGGGAATAGAGAAGAAAGCATTAGCAATGTCTATGGTAGCATACCATTTGGCCTGCTTGGATTCCAGCTCATATTGGAGTTCCATCATGTCTGGTACAGCTGCACTCATGGGTGGAGTTACTTCATTCAAGGCACGGAAATCAACTGTCAGACGCCACTCTCCATTCTGCTTTCGCACAGGCCAGATTGGACTGTTGAAAGGTGAATGAGTTTTGCTGATGACCTTCTGACTCTCCAACTGACGAATCAAGTTTTGAATGGGCACCAAAGAGTCACGGTTGGTTCTGTATTGTCTGTGATGCACAGTTTGAGAAGCAACCGGCAGCTTCACATCCTCTATCTCATGTTGTCCCACAACTGCAGATTCATCTGAAAGCTCAGGTCTAATGGACAACTTCAATTTTCCTCCATCAATTTCTACAGTTGCTATTCCAAAAGCCCATTTGTAACCCTTAGGGTCTTTAAAACGCCCTTCTCTCAGAAAGTCAATTCCCAAAATACAAGGTGCATTAGGACCTGTTACAATAGTATGTTTCTTCCACTGCTTCCCAGTTAAACTTATGTCAACCTCTATCTTAAACAACTCTTGAGATCCACCAGTGACTCCCTGAATAGTTATAGATTCTCCCCCTTGATAATTTGATGGTATGATGGTGCACTGAGCTCCTGTGTCAACCAAGGCCCTGTACTTCTGAAATTTTGAAGTGCCAGGCCACTGGATGTACACATCCCAATAGATTCTGTTATCTCCATTATCCCTTACCTCCCTCTGGAGGAAGGCAGGGCACCCCTAATGGTGGGGATTACCTCCACATGTACAGCTGGCACAATATCCAGCATCAGAATTAGGATCACTGTTGGAGCTATCAGAGTTGTTCTGGGAAACTGAGGAAGTGACAGCTACCCTCCTGGTATTGCTACCTCGGGATCTGCCCCTGTGCAGCTCCCGTAACCTCTTGAAAAGATCAGAAGTTGGTTGACCATCCCATCTGTTCATGTTCTCACCAAACTGATCATGCAGAGTTATCCAGATACTGCCACGTGTTTGCTTCAGCTGTCTGTTTTGGTTTGACCTATTCTGGAATGGCCTTCTTCGAGCACGTCTGTTCCTAACAGCTGAAACTTGTATCCATCTGGAGGAAGAGGAATCAGAATCATCCCCCTTCATCAAGTTGGATATGGAGGTTTTAAATTCCTCCTTCAGCTCTTTCATGCAATTCTTTATCTCTCCAGACAGAGTTTCAATGGCTGAAACCAAAGAAGTACGTGCAAGACTATCCTCCAATTGCCTCATTTGGTCAGTGAAATGGCCAACAGTAGGAGGTGCTCCACCATAATTTCTTGCCACAATCCTGCTTGCCAGAATAGTAGCATAATTAGGAGGAGCAAGCTTAATGAGCTTTTTGGCAAGGCCTGTTCCAACAGGAATTTCATCAGGATTCAGTCTTATGGTGTCCATACATTATTTCTCTCACATCAAACTCTCTCAGACGCTTGATTCCCTCAGCTATTGTGGTCCAAGGCTTAGGGTTCCATGGTAAATCATCTCTGCTGGGGTACTTCAGCGAGACTGCCAGTAGGAGGCGTGCCCACAGAGAAACTTTACCAATGCACTTGCCTAGATGCCTGTCTATGCCTGTATCCTTTGAGAGCATCCCCAACTGAGAGGCCGACTTGTCACCTACCACCAATGCTGGGGCTCCCATATCAAAACACCTGGCTAGCCAAGACAGGACTGGCTCATTATCTCCTCTGATGTAATCCTTCCTCACATGTCTAATTTCCTGTCTGGGTGCATTAGCTGACTGTTTGTCATCCTCATCATCCTCATCATCATCATCATCATCCTGAGGTCGCTGTCCCCATAATCCTATTGTAATCCTCCGCTGAATTTCCTTGGGTTCAGAGGCTCTGCCAGCAGTCGCTAATCTACCAGGGTCTACATCCTGACCTACATCTCCATCATCCATGTGGGGTCTCAAGAGGTCTACCAGAGTTTTAAGGCTAACCCTCTCTTCCTCACCAGAGGGATCTGTCTTAACAGAGGGACCCTGAGTAGAAGGACCCTCATCTCCATCTGCACCATCTCCTGCAGCATCTGCATCTCCTTTACACTTTCTGCTTACATTGGCCACCAAATTTACTGGATTTTTTTTCACATTCACAGCAGAGTTGGAAGTAGTAGAGGAATTTTGTGCAGGGTTAGCAGGAGGAGAGGGAGTCTGTGCAGGGTTGGCAGGAGGTGTGCTTTGAGATCCTGCAGCCACTGCTGCATCCGTCTGGGCCGCAGAGGGAGGAGGAGGAGACTGTGCCTCGTTAATGGTGTCTGCCTGCAGAGCTATGTCTACCCGCGCAGCCATTTCTGTCTGTCTAGCTATGTCTGTCTGTGCAACCATTTCTCTCTGTGTAACTATGTCTGTCTGCACAACCATTTCTCTCTGTGGAACCATGTCTGTCTGCGCAGCCATTTCTGTCTGTGTAACTGTGTCTGTTTGTGTACCCCTGTCTGCCCGTGTACCCCTCTCTGCCTGTGTAATCGAGTCTGTCTGTGTCGCCGAGTCTGTCTGTGTAACTATGTCTGCCTCTGTATCCGAGTCTGTTATCTCAGATTCTGGCAAAGGTCCCGCAGCTACTGCTGCTGGCTCTGAGTCAAAACTATCGGCAGCTTTCTCACAAACCTTAACTGTGATTTCCTGGTCACCGTAATCAGAATCAGAAACCAATTCCGAACCTCTCTGAGCTTTTCTATATTTCCTCTTGCATCTACGCAGGTCGGAAGAGCAAGTAGCCTTATGTCTTTCTTGACACAGTGCTATCAGTAGCCATATGATTATTCCAAGAAGCAACAAAATTAAGGCTAGCACAAGATATCTAGGGTACCATTGGTTCCAAAGACCCTGTGTAGTTGTAAGAGGAGTAACAAACTCAAATGTGTCTGCTAGCAGATCCATAGTTGAGTTACCATATCTTCTTAGCCCAATAAGACCACAACAGAATCCAACAACATTTAGTAACTTGTTCTTAACCCAAAGAAACTATTTATATGCCAGATACCTCACAATCTTGTCTATCATGCAAGAAATGGCCCATCTGTAGAGAATTGCAGCGATAACAGATGAGATAGGATGACTCAAAATCCAAAACAGCTTCATTTTGCTTCCTAATCTGAGCAGAAATAAATCATACAAGCAATCGAGCCCTGAGTTGGAGCGCCAAAAATAAAAATGTGTGTCGGTGTGAGCTGAAATTCCCCCCCCCCACCAACAATAACCAGGCTAGCTCAGTCTGGAAGCAAATGAAAACCTGTATTTACAAAGCAGAATCTACAATCTATGATAAAATGCAGTGAATATGTACAAATATACAAAATTCACAACATTTACAAATATATACAATCAACAGAAAAGCACAACCGATCGCCCTTTGCTTCCCCCCAAGGGAACCCTCCCAAAGGGGCCTCTCTCTCCCAGGAGCTTCCTCCCAGACCCCCTGGACAGAGAAGCAGAGTTAGTTAAGCAGAAAGTTGTTAACTTAGCTGCCAAGGTCAGTACGTGTTATCTTCAGCCAGAAGAGAAGAAGAAACAGCAGCCAGACAGCCCAGCAACTGCCCCCACTGCCGAACGCAGAATGTGCAGAGTGCCCACTTTGTTTTGGGTAATAGTTCTTAAACATTTCTATCTATCCAATGGAAGTGTTTAGAACAATCTTTTTTTGGTTTTCTTACACCCAATAGTGATTTATTTACACTCTTTCACTTTCTCTGTTCTGAACTTTTCAAGGAAAAATTAAAAAGACAGTTTCAAACCATCACAAAGATAAACAAAGGTAGTGGGAGGACTGATTATCTCTCATTTTCCATTACTGATTTTGGTCCCCTGGAACAAAAGGATTGACTCTGATAATAAGCCAGATTCCACAATCTCTTTACTTTTAGTTGTTTATAATGTCCAGAGTTGTGTCTTCTTTAGTTCTTTCTTTCCTCATCAAATAATCTCTAATTTTGGCCCTTCAGTCTAGAAGAGGAAGTGAGAAAGACTAATGTCATCACCAGTAGATTAAGGAGGACAAAACCCCCCAGTTTTCTCTTTGCTATGGATGAATCACTGAGCTCAGTCATGAGTGTTTCTAAAATCAGTACAGGATATGCAGACTGTCACCAACAATGTTACAGCTGCCTTTACTGAGTGGCATGGCTAGAGCTGTCAGTAGAATAGGTAATACTGAGATCCCAGCTCTTCTTGAGTGTACATCAAGCTGCTGAATTCTGATAAAGTTACAGCAATTTTGGACATTTGTCAAAGCAGAATTTAGGGTCCTTGGAGCAACCCCTGGTTAACTTTTCAATATCTATGCATTTATAGGAGTCAGGGATTTTAAGAATAAATATCTCTGACTGAGACATTGCCTAAATTTAGCTCAATCACTGCTTTTGCTGGTAAATTTGCCCCCAGATAAATTTACCTATGTGTATTTATGTATGCATATATATTACGTGTGTATCCAAATATCATCAAATGTCTATAGCCAAAGACACTTTCTTTACTTTTATTCATTTGCTGTAACCAAGATGTTAAACATTACTGTAAGCACTAGTAGAGAAAAAATAGTTTAACAGCCTCTGGCAGGATAATATCTGCAAGCTGTTGTAAAAACATACAGTCAGAGAAGCCTGTTGTCATGATTGCCTTCTATTATTAACTGAGTAGTTTATAATGCGTTACTTAAGGTAATTTAACACAGATTTGAAAGGTGGTATATAGAAGCTGTTTTAATGATATTCTCATTAAGAGTTCTAATGATACAAATTATGACTAATCTGAGGTAGCCTTTGGAGTGAGCTCTCTTTCACTTCCATCAGGGTCAGAATAAAAAAATATGTACACAGAAGTACATGAACTACTAGATATGCTAGAAACTCCCACTTCAGTCTTTTGGCAACTTGGTAACTCATATCACACTGATGGTTGCTGGGAGACCCTTTTTATAGGGAAATTTGTTGCATCCCATGAATCTGGGTTAGAGATATCACTAAGAAACTCCCAAACCTCAAACAACTACTCACTACCACTCTGTGTGGGTGATGAAGAAGCTGTAGTATGTAACCCAAGGACAATTAAAAGAGACTTTAGATTTAAAAATTACTTCTTTGCTTCATTTTTTTATAGTCAGACATTATCATCAGGGTAATCTACCTCCTGACAGGCATGGACAGCAGCATCAATTACCCATAATCCAGGAAGAAGTTAATGACCCGTTATGCCACCTGGACACTCACAAGTCTATGGGGCTGGATGCAATTCACCCGAGAGTGCTGAGGGAGCTGGTGGAAGAGCTTGCCAAGACACTCTGCATCATCTGTCAGCAGTTCTGGTTAACAGAGGAGGTGTCAGATGATTGGAGGCTTGTCAGTGTGACACTGATCTAAAAAAGGGGCTGAAAAGAGGATCTGGGGAACTACAGGCCTGGCAGCCAGACCTCGCTACTGGTGAAGATCATGGGGAGGTTCATCTTAGATGCATTCACACAGCAAGGGCAGGATGATGGTGGAATCAGGCCCAGCCAGCACATGTTCATGAAAGATGGGTCTTGCTTGACCAACCTGATCTCTTTCTCTGACCAGGTGACCTGCCTAGTGGATGAGGGAAACACTGTGGATATTGTCTACCTGGACTTTGACATTTTGGCACTGTCTCCCACAGGATTCTTCTTGAGAAACTTGTGGCCCATAGCACAGACAGATATATGCTTTGCTGGAATAAAAATTGGCTGGATGCCTGGGCACAAAGAGTTGTGGTAAATCCAGATAGCAGCTGGTCACAAGCTGTGTCCCCCAGGGGTCAGTATTTGGGCCAGTTTTGTTCAATATCTTTATCAACTATTTGGATGAGGGGATCAAAGGTACCCTCAGCAAGTTTGTAGATGACACTAAATTGAGCAGGAGTGTCGATCTGCTTGAGGGTAGGAAAGCATTGCAGAGAGATCCAGATAGGATAGCTTGGTGGGCTGAGGCCAATGTGATAAGGTTTAACAAGACCAAGTGCCAGGTCCTGCACTTTGGTCACGACTACCCCAAGCAACACTCCAGACTTGGTGAATAGTGGATGGAAAGCATCCTGGTGGAAAAGGATATGGGGGTGCTAGTGGATGGGCAGCAGAAGATGAGCCAGCAGTGTGCCTAGGAAGCCAAAAAGGCCAATGGCATCCTGGTCTGTATCATGAACAGTGTGTCCAGGAGAAGTAGGGAACTGATCATGCCCCTGTACTCAGACTTGGTGAGACCACAACTTGAGTACAGTGTTCAGTTCTGGATGCCACAGTATAAGACATTGAGGTCGTGGACCATGTCCAGAGAAGAGCATGGAGGCTGGTGAGAGGTTTTGGGGGCATGTTATATGAGAATTGGCTGGGGGAACTGAAGTTTAGTTTAGTCTAGAGAAGAGAAGGCCAAGGGGAGATATTATTCTCCACAACTACCTGAAAGGAGGTTGTAATGAGGCTGGTGTTAGTCTCTTCTCCCAAGTAACTAGTGATAGGGCGAGAGGAAATTCGCTTAAGTTGTGCCAGGGGAGGTTTAGATTGGATATTAGGAAGAATTTCTTTACTGAAAGAGTGGTCAGGAGTTTGAACAGGTGTAAGGGTCTGCTGGATTGATCCGGTCTATCAGGCTTAGTATTCAAATTCAAAATAAATACCACAACAAAGCCTCCACTGATGCTTGTTGCAGTACTCACATATCATGGTGTGGATACTCTCCTTAGACTAACAAATAAAAGTGAAGTTTTAACTTCTTTTACAGTGGCACAGGGTGGTGACATCACAATTTGATGACTAATCCCTTGCTGAACCCATAAACAGTTATGGAACTGGACTACAAGTCCCTGTGTTGTCATGCAAAAATCAAAGCCAAGATTGCTGGCTAAGTCTGACTCCTGTACAGTCTTCCCATAAGGTTATGTGTGGTAAAAACAATACAAGGTACTGAGGGGAACTCAAAATAGATGTTGCAATACCTACCACCCAGCCCATTATTGTGTTTAGCCCAAAGATTTTTCAAATTGGACTGTATGTAATCAGAAATATGGGCCAAAAAGAAACGTTCAATCCAGCATGGTCCCTTCAAAAAGTTGAATTGTTGATGCAAAATAATGTTTCAGAAATCCAGACAGCTTGCTTATCTTTCCTAAAATCATCCTAAGAGGGGTGGGCAACATGGCTGAGGAAATGGATTGCTTCTAAGAAACAATTGCAGAGGGACCAAACGGGTGTTTTGGGCAGAGGATTGGGAGTTCTAAATAGTATGGATTCAGAGGCATTGATGAACAGATTAGCTGCTATAACTAGTGATCTGACTAAATTCCAACAGCCTCTGCAATCTTCCCTATTGGCTTTGGGAACTAACCATTGGCTGCTATAAAATGTATTACCAAAATGGGAAAAGGTGGATGTAATGGATCACGAATTGATTGTGGATGCACTTGGTGTGATCCAGAGTAACCTCTCTGTGGCTCAACTGTGGATGCAATCAATGGCCACCTCAATCATAAGAGAAGATGAAGAAGGCACTTTCCTCAGTGAAATTCATAAAATAGTTTGGGACAGTGCCACTGACTCCAAAAGGAAACTCTAATCCTGGTGGGCTTTGGTAAATTTCACTTACGACCCTGACACCAACACAGACACAACTTTCTTGTTAGCCATATACAATGCTTCAATATATTTGACTTACCCTGTCATTACATTAGGCTTATACCACAATGGAGCTGTACTCTGTCCTTTCAAGCATAGAGTATGGGCTTGAAAGGTGGATGAGAAATGGCAGACTGAATTTAGAATCTTGCATTGTACAAGAATAGAAAGGTTTCATCTGTGAGAGTAATGCCATCAGAGATCAGGATGTTTGTTTGAACACTGAACAAAATATTTGTCATTTTGAGGTTCATCCTTATGAAAACCCTGAAACAGTGCTTGTGTATATTGGTAAAAGTTGTGTATGTTTAAGGACTGTTTGTGAATTCGTGTCTGCAGACAACGTAGTTGTAAATACTAAGAATCATTCAAACTTTTGTGCTTGTAATTTTACTGAAACCACAGGATGTGATTTTTCTTATTTAGCTCTGGTCACATCCCACCAACTTTTGCAATCTAATTGCACACTGATTAATGAACTGTTACCTGTATCCATTGTGATGAATCTCACTTTAGTAAAATAATTGTTATGACATGAAGATTTGATCAAGATTTTGGAAATGGTCAGAGATAATGGACAGAAAACCTTGATAACTCTTCATCACAGTGTGAAAGAAGTACACTGCATTTTGAAAAGGGTTGGAAAGGATGCAGAACATAAATGGTGGGATACACTTTTTGGGTGGTCACGTACTGCTGCAGGCATCCTGAATAGGTTGTGTCACCCCATCATTCTCTTGATATTGATTTTGATCTGGGTTTTTTTGTCAGCAATATTGTATATCATGAATTGGAGAATGATTAATCAGATAACACAGTTGACATCTATACTTGATACATATAACCTGCTCAATGTCCCACTGAATGTTGGCATCCCTAAATTTATCAACACCAAGATTAATTGAGTTGGAAAATGAAATAAGATGAGAAGATTTCTTCTGAAATATGTTTCAAACCCATTGATTTCTTTTATAAATTGTTTGATAAAATAATTTTTGTAATGATTTTTGCTCTGTTCCTATTATTTTCCCCTCTACTTCTCTCTTTTCCCACCTCTCTCTGGATCATGCTATCGTCATGTGATTCTGACAACAACTCTGAAACATGTGGTGGTGTAAGGAGCAGAACTTTATGCGTCTCATCATTGTCATCAGGAATCGAGACCCCATACTCCAAAGCTTGGACTAATTTTTGAACTAACATCTTATCATGAGTTTGCAGTGGCCTGCTCCAAAATAAGTTACTGATTAAGTTACTGAGCCTGTACAATGGAATGTGGTCTCCATGGATATGCAGGTGCAGGTCCTGTGGGAAGAGGTCTACCCAATACCGCAAGTCTGTACACATCAAGTATGATGGATAGTTTCACTGTCCCCACTTATTCCTTTGGAATGAAAAATCATAAGCACTGTCAAAAGAGATTGGTGCCCTGGTGTTGCTAAGGGAACCGTGACACTTAGGAGAACTTTGCTTATTATGTCATTCACTTTATACTATGTTATTTTACCTTTCGCCTTTCTCCTCTCATTTTTAACTACCTATTGTGCTCCAATTACAGGCAGACCATAAAGTTTTACTATTGATTGAAGTGAACCCCCTGGCATGGTTGCCCTGAAATTTTGGACTTTGAGATCACAGTAACAAACCATCACTACTCCACTGAACAGACTTTGACAACAGGCTGCCCAGAGAGGTGCCGTCCCTGGAGATGTTTGAGAAGAATGTAGATGTGGCTGCTTCAGGATATAGTTCAGTAGTCATGTCTGGTGATTTTAAGGCTATGCCTTTAATTTATTTTCACAGAGTTTGAGCAGAAAAGTAGAAGAATGTAAATAAATCGTGATTGGGTATAAGAAAGCAAAATAATGATTATTTTAAACACTTCTATTGGGGAGATAGAAATGTTTAAGAGTCAGTACTCAAAACAGTTTGTCTGGTGTTTTTTCTGCTGGGCAGTCTAGCAGAGTTCTTTCTGCATTTTTCTGGCTTTGCTTTCGAAGATAACATACTGTCATACTGACCTTGAAAGCTAAGTTCTAACAACCTCTCTGCTTCTTGTCTTTCTTCCTTTTGCCAAGGGGCTCTGGCAAAGTCAAGAAAGGGGGATGCAGGGGGACAGCTTTCCTGTCTTGGGCCAGGAGGGTTATGTGCTGTTTCTGTTAACTGTACATATTTGTAAATATTGTAAATACTGTATATTTGTATACATTTATTGCATTCCATTATAGATTGTAGTTTTTGCTTGTACATTTGCCTACATTTGCCTCCAAACTAATCTAGTCTGGTGGTGTTAATATGGGAGGGGAATTTCAACCCATCACACTATGACATCGTGTTGGGCTGCAGCTGGACTTTTTCAACCTTAATGAATCCATGATTCTACAGGGCCATAGCATGATTAGTGAGAGAATCTGGGGCACAGGCTATCTTTTGCTTCCTCCTTCCAGTGGTGGGCAGAAACACTGGAAGGAACAGGCAAACTCATTCCATTAATACATGGGTGGTGTCAGCATCAAAAATTTGGGTTCTTTCACAGTGGGTTAGCCTATGCAGCACCAGACATATGGGAGCCAGTGAAGGATGGGATACCATCTGGAGCTGGACAGACTGGAGAGGTGGTCTGAGGAGAATCTCATGAGATTCAATAAGGCAAAGTACAAGGTCTTGCACCTAGGTTAGGGAAAACCTTAATATCAATGCAGGCTGGGGAATGAAGGAATTGAAAGTAGCCTTGCACAAAAGGAGTTGGGGGTACTGGTAGATGAGAAACTGGACATGAGCCGACAATGCTCACTTGGAGCCCAAAAGGACAATTGCATCCTGAGTTGAATCAAAAGAAGTGTGGCCAGCAGATCAAGAAAAGTGATTCTGCCACTCTACTCTGCTGTGGTGAGACTTGGATTACTCTGTCTAGCTATTGGACCCCCAACACAAGAAAGACATAGACCTGCTGAAGTGGGTCCAGAGGAGGGCTAGAAAGATGATCAGAGGACTGGCACACCTCTCATGTGAAGAGAGGCTGAAAGAATTGGGACTATTCAGCTTGAAGAAGAGAAGGCTTCAGGGAGACCTTATAACTATGTATCTCCATCCCTGGAGATATTCAAAGTTAGGGCTCTGGGCAGCCGGATCTAGTTGGGAATGCCTCTGCTTACTGCAGAGGGGGTTGGACTAGATGACCTTTGGAGGTCCCTTCCAACCCAGACCATTCTATGATTCTATGATCCTGGGTTGTGAGCACATGTTGATAGCTCATGTCCAGCTTTTCATCCACCAGTACCCCCAGGTCCTTCTCTGAAGGGTTGATCTCAATCCCTTCACCTCCCAAAGCTGTATTGATATTGGAGGCTACCCAGACCCCAGTACAGAACCTTGTACTCAGCCTTGTTGAACTTCATGAGATTCACATAGACCTGCTTCTTGAGCTTGTCCAGGTCCCTCTGGAAGAGCACAGCATCCCACAGCATGTCAACGGCACTGCTCAGCTTGGTGGTGTCTTCAAAGGTGAGGGTGCCTTTGATCCCACTGTCTATGGACTGATGAAGCTATTAAATAGTACTGGTCCCTTAAAGGACACCATTCCGTAGTAGTTTACACATAGATATTGAGTGATCTTACCAGACACAGAGGTGAGGCTGACCGAGTGAGGCTGATGAAATAGTAATAAAGTGTAATAAATAAACAGTATGCAATATGGCAGGGGGGGAATATTATTTTTATTATTATGGAGGGGGGGAATATTATTTATTAATTACCCTCACAACAATAATAAACAATATGGCAATGGGTTTCAATAAAAATAGTAACCCTTTATTAATATGAATGTGCCAAAACTCATTGAGTAGGATCGTTGTATGGTTGGAAGATATATTTACAATGGGAATATGCAGTCTTAGGGCTATTCTATGCAAATTTGGAGGCAACAGCTTGGAAAGAGAAAGTCCCCGAGAGCAGATAGCGCTCGATTACAGTGGGGGGAGGCTTGATAAGAACCTTTAAACCCAAAGAGCCATGAATTAGTTACTCACAGCTGGTTTTACCCACATGGGGGGATGCTGCTGTTGCTGTGTTAACTTTGGGGCTCTCTCATAGGGTGCAGCACGGCAGATTGCCAGCAAGAAAGGTTTGCCACGTGGTCCCAGGATGATCTGGCTTCAGCGGACAGTGGGCAGTTTATGATGCTCTTGGCGACAGGCGCTTGCTTGGTTCCTGGGTAAACTGAGGCACAGCACAATTCTGGTGGCAAGGGGAAGCAGGCTAAGGCAGCTCTGGCTTCTAGGCGTGTGGCTTCTCCGGCTTGCACATGTATGGCTTGTGGCTTTATCCCAGGCTCTGGACCAGGCACTTGAGGCAAGGCAGGGCAACTTGAGGCAGCTTCTATGAGATGGGTCCAAGTAAGCTTGAAGCAAGGACTGAGCAAGGCAAGGCAAGGCAAGGGTGACTACCAAGTCACTTCTATATATACAAATTGCCAGAGACTGATTGGTCCAATGTGGCACTGAAGCTAACGTGTAGCTGCCCAATGGAAAGGTCTTCTGCCAGGCTATAACCATAAAAGGCAGAAGCAAAGACCTTGTTTCTGGGGGAGCAGTGGTCACCTTATGTGCTCTCATCCCAGGTAAACAGCTTGTTTATCAGGGAGGCAGGAGTTCTATCTCCTTTGGTCCTTTTCCCGTGTTGCCCTGTCTTTCTGCAGGAAGGAGGGGAGAGAAAGGGACCCTGTCTAGATATCTTAAGGCCTGTCTGGGTTTGTACTGGGCCATGTCATGGCCCTACCATGACAGATGTATATAAAATACATCAGAAACAAGTCATGAAGCATGTAATATGAAACATAAAACTAGTCTGAAAGACTTCAAGAATTCCTTAGGAAAACTCAGAAACCTCTCTTTACTGTATTTGAAAAATTTGTATGCATATAGGAATTTTCCAATTTATTTATGGGTAAAAGCTCCAGTGTCAGTAAAATTAGCTTAGGAAAAAGCCTTTATTGCCTAATTATATCACTGGTTGCTATTGTGCATACTGTAGGTAAGAAACAGCAAGAACGATCGCAAGAGAAATTAAGAATTAAGTATTTTTCAGGTGGATAGATGGTAAAACTGTTATTGGTTGCTATCAAGAGTACAGTGAATCAATTTAACTTCATATTATCACAACAAAAAGAAGAATTAAATAAAATGTGCCTTTATGAACCTTGTCTCTTGGTAGTTGTTTCATGTTAATGAGTTTATTAGCCTAAGTGCCTCTAGCATTTTGGAGTAGTACAGCAGTTACAACAAACTCAGAACTGCAAGTGCCCAGACATTTTATCAGTGATAAGAGCTTTTTAAAAGTTGCCATCTTAATGACTTTAGTCATCTTGTGGGAGTGAAGAAAAGGGTGAAAATATGAATTTCAATTGCTAATTATATGGTTGTTTTATCAATTAGATAGGAGAAAGTTTAGTTACAGAAAAAAAAAAAGTTCTTTTTCAAATTCTTCATTATATTTGAGTGTGGGATCTGCACTGTCTGATCATTTTAAGCTGAAAACTAATGTGGCAGGTAAAATATGCTCAACTGATTGTTTATTAAACCAATTGAAGAATAGAAATAATTGTAATGTACAGGGCTAATGCCTACAGCTGATTCATAACAAAGCAATCAATTTCATTCCAACAAAGAAATTAATTTCATTCCAAGCAAAGAAATTGATTTCATGTTTCTAATTTTATTTGTCAATGACATTCTTCACTGAAAATGACAAGCTTGGTCCAAACACAGAGATGGAGAACATATTAGAAAAAAGACTGATTCAAAGAGCTGTTCTAGATAAATGTGTTTGCTAAAAGTGATGTAATCCATATGTCTGCTCAACTTCTTCAAGTTAAAGAAATATCAAGATGAATGATGTCATGTGGATTTGGTAGGCATATATGGCCTGGAATAAGTAGCATTTCATTTCATGATGTGAAAAGAGCAACACAAACAATTCTTCAGCTAGGAATACTGGGGCTTCTTAGAACTGGTATTCTAAGGACGAATGTTTTCACAGCTATACCATTGATGTTTTCACATCAATGAGAGGCTGGATTTCCACAGGGGCAAGTAACAGTCATTCTTTCTGAGATGAGAATAAACCAATAGCTCAGGAAAAAGCAAACAAACTAACCAACCAACAAGCCAACCAACCAACCAACAGGTGACAAATCTTTGCATCCTAAAATCACAGGCTTGTAGTTTGGATTGTAACATGAGATGCTTCCTGATTCCTGTTGCTGCTTCCAGTTTCAGGTTTTGGGGTATTGGTGTTTTTCCATTGGGCTGGCTGCAGGTTGAGGAGTGGAGAGGTTGTTATATCATTGACATCTGCAGTCATTTTACCACTGTCATCTTCTGCTGCCTCTGCTTTTTGTTGTGCTTTTCTGCAAAATAAGCTAAGGTACATTGTATCATTCCATTAAAATCTCTTTTTATCTCAGTCCACTGTTGTGTTTTTTTTTTGTTGTTGTTGTTGTTGTTGTTTTTTTTTCTCCCAGTCTGGGTGGGGATCTTGCTTGTTGGAGTGGACTGCGTTAAATGAATACAGCAAGAAAATCACATCTATGCTTACAGGCATAGTTTTATGGCTGCAGTTTTGAAAGGTTCACAGAAGACCAAAAAGTAAATTTTTGCCAACGTACATCTTCTGGAATAGATGCATTAATCAATGTTTTTAATGTTGGGTAAAAGCCATCTGGCACCCACCTATACTAAAATGTACTTATTTTATTCTTCGCTTCGTAGTCCTCAGTATCCTCTACCCTGTAATTGTTCTTGCTCTTTCCTTGAGTCTGTTAGTTCTGTCTAAACTTTGAATGTCATTTTAGGAATACAAGGAGAAGATACCTTTTAATTATTCTTTGGCTAAACATCTAACTTTTCTAACTCATGGTCTCATAGAATCACACTGAAAAGAACCTAGAGTGGTCTCTAGTCAAATAGGGTTGGGTCTGGCATTAGATCAGTCTGATCAGGACATTGCTCAGTGACATTTTAGAAAACCTGCAGAGGCCTGCAGGGCCTTCCTGGACAATCTGTTGCACTGCTTGCCTGTTTTTGCAGGACTTTTTCCTTACACCCAGCTTGAACCTCTTGTATAAATTTATGTTCATCCTTCTGCTATGGACAATTTTCCGGACCTAGTTTCTGTGTTCCTGATGGTCCCCCCAAACATACAAAGAGATAGCTCAAAGTTACCTTTTTTCCAGACTGAACAAACCCATATTCATTACCCCTTCCTTACAGAAGTCCACCAAATCCCAAACAGCATGTTCCAGGCAATCAATATTCTTTTCTTGTACTGAGAGCCAAAAACTGTGTACAGGGTATTCTAGAATATTCTAGGTGGGACCAAAGGTGTGTTGAGTAAAGGGAAATACTCACTTCTCTTAATTCAATGCATTACATTAATGTTTCTAAACTTAGAATGTTTCTTTCAACGTCTTATTGCTTAAAAGTCCATAATGTATATTCCACACAAAGCTGAAATACATAAGATCAAATGTATTTAATTTCATGTGTTACAAGCACAGATTTTATTTAATTAAATGACAATTCATTGACACAAATGCACGAAAAGCAACGACTGGTGAAAGGAAAAGTAACACACTTGTTTTCATATGGCATGAATAATTGTTTGTAGGTGCAGAGACAGTATAGTTTAAAGCACTGGTGGCACAACTATCTCCTCTGTTAATTTTGACTTTTGCTTGGTAACTTATTTAGCTGTCTGACTGTCACTTTCCACCCAGGAGTAGGGGTTTGTGATTGATTCAGTGTTTCTATTTTGATCTATCATTATTGCTTGGTCAGTATTTCTATGCAACGCAGTTAATTCAAGCTTTCTCATCTCAGCTGGCAAATTGTCATAAACCCAATTAGAACTCCTCTTCCCTTCTCTATAGGCTGCCTCTCACTAGCATTTTTGTTCTAATCTTGTGTTTGTGAGGTCTTTCTTATGTTACTTATGTTCAACCTGACTGTTGTGGCAGAGAATCTATATTATTCTGTGCTCCGTCTACCGTGTAAATATTTTAAATCAGCATTTTTTGCCCTGGATTTCCCACAAGGTTATTCCACCTGTTAGAAAAGCCATATGCTAAATAGTGTATGGATGACAAAGATATGCAACTGCAATTTTTTCCTGTGCTTTGATAACAAACTTAGATGAGATGGCAAGTACAATAAAACAAATGCAGATTATGCAGAGTTCACCTTGAAAATGATGTCATAGGCTTGCTACAATCACAAAAATATTCACTGGGAAAATAAAATCTTCTCAATGCTAACATTTAATGTACTTCTACATTATTTTAATGTAATGGTAAGAGCTTTTCGGTTTGGAAAAAAGTACAGTTGCTCAATATATCTCCAAAAGCTTTTGACGAGTTTGGTTTCCAGTAATAAACCCTTTAGCTGTCTTTTAGTAGCCCACTGAGAATAGATATATATATCTATATTTTTATATTTGTGAAAAAAAGAAAATCAGAAAAAAAACACATACAACCTTAAACAATCATCAGTGATGGCTGTTCTCAAAATACAAAAGGCAGCGTTTTTCACAAAGTTAACATCAACATTAGTAACCTAAGACCAGCTTCTTTACTGAGATGTTAATAATTTCTCAACAGAAAAAAGTCAGTTGTTTGTTGTTGTTTTTTTTTTAATGTTCTTACTTTATATTTATGTTCCCAGAGTCTGAGCATGCTGCTAATGAATCTAAATAGACATGACTGTAAACCACAATATTTTTGCTTCCCCTGTTCTCATGAAGCATGCAATTACAATATATCTAAAGGTACTTATACCTGTATTTATGGAAAGACTAACCAGTCTGATTCAGGTGTGTGGTTTTTTTGCACGACAGTGAAGATTCTGCACACTTCTCCCAGTAAAACACAATTCCATTAACTTCAGGAGCTGTCAACTGCTTTATCCACCCAGTAGAGGCTTATGTGCCGTAACTGTAGCTTGGACAATGGCTTGAATGTCTATGAGTATTGGCAAAAGCAGGGAAAAAAAACAGCCCATCAACAAAGAGTATGCCAGAGTATATATATGTTGACTGATATTATTTACTATGCAATCAACAGTGATTTGAATTATCATTTCCTACAGCAGCTTTGGTTGCTCTATTCTAGATATTTAACAAACTTCCCAACTGTTCTAATGCTGTCTGTTACAGGCCTCAAAAGAACTGCTGAAATAACTACTAACGAGAGAAGCTGCCTTTTCACTCACAATCCTGCCGTTTTGCTTGTAGCTAAATAAACTGTTAGAACCACTGGTACACTACAGAACACATTTCTGTGTATGGTGAAATACTCTCTGCTGGACCTGGCTTGAGACCTGTTTTCCAGCCTTTGAGCTTGAAAAGAAAGCTCTAAAATAAAATTTTAAAATCTGATGAGATCTTAGAGTTGATGTAAATTAATGCTTGCATGCAAAGCATAAACAGATTGCAAGTAAACCTATGCTGTTCAAAATCCAAACTTCTGACTACTTTTCTACAAAACTGCAGGAATTTGGCTTAAGTTTTAAGTTAATTTAAAGTTAACAAAAGAAAAAGATCTCTGGAAAGAGAAGTTCAGCTACATCAGCATCTGTGCAAACAAGAACAGGTCATGGTGCCACTTCACTGAAACAGTCACAGCCTTAGTACTGTTTTATTCACACCTTAATCCCCATTCCATCATCTTTATTTTATGCACACATAGCACAAAGAGGCAAGAATTCTTTAGTACAGTTTAAAGCAGAGGGATGTATTTATTTCTCTGTATTCAAGTAAAATCTTTTTCAGTACTTCCAAAATTCTGAATGTTAGCATCATTAAAATAATTCTGTGAATTGTTTTATTCCCTAACAGCAAAGATTTTACATTAAGATAAAAAGTTTACTTTATTTAAGATAAAAATAAAATGCAGTCAAATATATTTCCTCTTCTTCTCTTTTTAATGTTTGGGGGAGGGAGGTGTTTGTGTCTTGTTTTGTGTTTTCTTGGTTTGTGGGTTGGTTTGGGTTTTTTTGGTTTGGTTTGGTTGTTTGGTTTGGGTTTTTTTTTAATAATAATCAAGCCTTTCTATGCAATGTCCTTAAAATATTGTACAAGTGTAAGAGATTTGGCTATTCATGTGATTCATTCTTTCTTAAGAGTGTCTGGTTGTTTAGTCTGGAATTGTTAAAATTTTAAACTTTTAATATGCCATGTGTAAGTTTTGTGAAAAGCAACAGGTAAAGCTAAGCTTTAAAACTCTTAGAAACAATTAGGTGAATTAGCCACTTAAAAATTCTGAGCTGCCATTCAGCAGAACTTTTGCTGGATAAAGCACTACCTGGAGGTGTGATCTGTAATCCAAGAGACAAGGAAAATCCAAAATTGTAAATCCCAAAATAGGAAATGTGAGAGAGCGAGATGCTATGGCAAAGAGCTGGACACACATTGCCTCTGAAATAAAGAGCTGTTTGCACTGAAGAGGGGAACACAATACATGTCTTTGTTGCAGTCCTGGATCCATTAGTGACAGGCACAGACTTCAAATCATGGCCTATAAATTCCCTTTTTGAAAACTGAATGGCCCAATGGTAGATTACCTATTCAAACTTGGCAAATCAATTCAAAACGCTGTACAGCGTGCAAAGCGCATTCTCGGACAGGCAGTTGCATGTGTCATAGACTATCTGAAACACTTGAGGCACAGGGCTTAGCTCTCACTGCCCCCAGGCAGTCTTAAGCCGCCTGCCTACTGACAGCGCCTCCATCTCATCCTGGACCCTGTAATGGGGAAGGGGAAGAGAGGGTAGTGGCAAAACAGGTTTGTCTTGTTAGTGCCTCTTCCAAGACACCAAGGCTGCCCTCAACTTTCACTGCTTCAACCAGCCCCTCCTTGTTAGTGAGTTTCAGGTCCAGTAATGCTCCTCCATCCCAAGAGCCCTTTGAATACAAGTGAAGAATAGCAAACGAGCAGTCAGACAGAGATCAGATACACGGGAAAACTGCTGTCGTCCAGTCCATCCTCTTGTTATTGCATGAACAGCTTTTCGGCTTCACTTAATAGTTTTTCTTCCAAAACTGTTTAAAGAAAAAGCAAAACTTGAAATGTCTTCAATGGCATGAGTGAAGAAGCTGTCAAAGATGTTCCTCACATACCAGAAGCAAGTGTTGAAATGCTGTTCTTGGCTTTAGTGTTGAACTCATGCCACCCTGAAAGGATTTTTGTCTGTGCTCTTTTATGGAAGATGAGTTTGACTTTGACACCAAAAGTGTCTAGATATATCCTACCCCTAAACTAGGAAAGTTCTTCTGTTTTGGTACCTGTACTACAAAAAACTGATGGAGGAGTTTTGTCTTTTTTTTTTTATGGGCTTCAGCACATAACTGGATATTCCTTAATATAATCTCTTGAAAATTTCTTGTGCTATAACGCCTGCAAAAGAGCTGTCTCCACCCATTGGCTGCCTATTCAAACTTTTTTGCATACACTCTTTGCATTTGTCTTTCTCCAATGATGATATGGAGGCAATTCCTCTCAGTTTGTCAGTAATCTAGTATATTTAAAGACTGTTAAATCATCTGGTCTCAATTTTTTGCACCTCTTTTTCCAGGCTGTATCTATTAAATAAAGAATAATTTTCAATGTATTTATTTTTGTTAGTTACATGTTTTTTTAGTAGATAGTATAGTAGAGAGCATGCTAACAAATGCAGTAAACCAAAAGATT
This sequence comes from Indicator indicator, assembly GCF_027791375.1. Taxonomy (NCBI): domain Eukaryota; kingdom Metazoa; phylum Chordata; class Aves; order Piciformes; family Indicatoridae; genus Indicator; species Indicator indicator. The sequence continues at coordinate 109,003,119 of NC_072010.1, read as the reverse complement.
GAATTGGTAAACAAATAAATGAAATAAAAAGAAACTCAAATAAACAAAAAATGAAATAAAAATGCCTTCCTTTGAAATTAAAACACATATTTCTAAATGTGTAACTTCTAAAAATATTTCTATTGAACACTTCATTATTTAGAATGTCATATATTCTATGAATAGAAAAAGAAAAAAAAAAGATAATAAATTTTGATTACTCTGTCTTCCCCTGCAGTTATTTAAATATTTTGGAGTTTGGGAGTTGAATTAGAAAAACATTTAATTGCTCTACTTCTTCACATTTTTGGGTTGAATTTATCTAGAAAGGGTAAGAGGGTGCTGGCACTGGGGTTGGCAGGACTCATTGGGAGGGCTTTAAACTAGGTCTGAAGGGGGTGGGTGTGGAAACCAGTCTCCCTGGAAAGGAGGGAGGACCACACAAACTGGTGAAATCAGCAGCCCAGCTGAAGTGCATGTACACCAATGCACGCAGTATGGGCAACAAACAAGAGGAACTGGAACTCTTGGTTCACCAGGAAGACTATGATGTAGTTGCCATCACAGAAACATGGTGGGACGACTCTCACAATTGGAGTACTGCACTGGGGGGTTATAAGCTCTTTAGGAGAGACAGGCAAGGGAGAAGAGGAGGAGGGGTGGCCCTGTATATTAGGGAATCTTTTGATACCTCAGAACTCGAGGTTGCAGGTGAAAGGATTGAATGCTTATGGGTTAAAATCAGAGGGAGGCCACACAAAACTGACATCCTGGTTGGAGTCTGTTATAGACCACCCAACCAGGATGAGGAGGCCGATGAGATATTCTATAAGCAGCTGGAAGCTGTCTCAAGATCATCAGACCTTGTCCTTGTGGGGGACTTTAACCTACCAGACATCTGCTGGGAACTTAATTCAGCAGAGAGGAGACAGTCCAGAAGGTTCCTAGAGTGCATGGATGACAACTTCCTGATGCAGCTCTTAGGTGAACCTACCAGGGGCAAGGCTCTGCTTGATCTGCTGTTCTCAAATAGAGAAGGGCTGGTGGGAGATGTGATGGTTGGAGGCTGTCTAGGGTGCAGCGACCATGAGATAGTGGAGTTTTCAATATGCAGGGAAATAGGGAGGAGCAGTAACAGAACCCTCACTTTGGACTTTCGGAGGGCAAACTTCAGGTTGTTCAGGCAACTTATTCAGAAAGTTCCCTGGGTAACAGCCCTTAAGAACAAAGGGGTCCAGGATGGTTGGACCTACTTCAAACAGGAGCTCTTAAAGGCACAGGAACTGGCAGTTCCCACATGCCGTAAGACGAGCCGGCGGGGAAGACGGCCGGCCTGGATGAGCAAGGAGCTCCTGAAGGATTTAAGGGAAAAAAAGAGGGTTTATCGCCTTTAGAAAGGGGGGGGAGGCAACTAGTGATATGTTTAAGGATGTTGTTAGATCATGTAGAAAAAAAATTAGAGAGGCAAAAGCACAGTTAGAAATTAAACTGGCCGCTTCTGTGAAAGACAACAAAAAGCATTTTTATAAATATATTAATGCTAAAAAGAGGGGCAAGAGGAGCCTCCACTCTTTACTGGACATGGAGGGTAACATTGTAACTAAGGATGAGGAGAAGGCTGAGATTCTAAATACCTTCTTCGCCTCCATTTTCAACAGTAAGGCAGGAGGACTTCAGGGTAACTGGCCTCCTGAACTGCTTGATGGGGTCAAGGAGCAGTGTTGTACTCCTGAAATCCATGTGGAATTAGTTCGAGACTTGTTGAGTCACTTGGATATTCACAAGTCCATGGGACCTGATGGGATTCATCCTAGGGTGCTGAAAGAGCTGGCAGATGAGCTGGCCAAGCCTCTCTCCATCATTTTCCATCAGTCCTGGCTCACTGGAGAGGTCCCAGAAGACTGGAAACTGGCCAATGTGACGCCCATCCACAAGAAGGGACGAACAGAAGAACCTGGGAACTACAGGCCTGTCAGCCTGACCTCAGTGCCAGGGAAAATCATGGAGCAGATTGTCTTGGGGGCAATCACTGCATACCTGAAGGATAGCCAAGGAATCAGGCCCAGCCAGCATGGATTTAGGAAGGGCAGGTCCTGCCTCACCAACCTGATCTCCTTCTATGATCAGGTGACCCACCTGGTGGACGTGGGAAAGGCTGTGGATGTAGTCTACCTGGACTTCAGCAAGGCCTTTGACACTGTCCCCCACAGCAAACTCTTGGCCAAACTGGCAGCTTGTGGCTTGGACAGCAGCACTCTGCGCTGGGTTAGGAACTGGCTGGAGGGCAGAGCCCAGAGAGTGGTGGTGAATGGTGCCACATCCAGCTGGCAACCTGTCACTAGTGGTGTCCCCCAGGGATCAGTGCTGGGCCCCATCCTGTTCAATATCTTTATTGATGATCTGGATGAGGGGATTGAGTCCATCATCAGTAAATTTGCAGATGACACCAAGCTGGGAGCAGGTGTTGATCTGTTAGAAGGTAGAAGGGCTCTGCAGAGGGACCTTGACAGGCTGGACAGATGGGCAGAGTCCAACAGGATGGCATTCAACAAATCCAAGTGCCGGGTGCTGCACTTCGGCCACAACAACCCCATGCAGAGCTACAGGCTGGGGTCAGAGTGGCTGGAGAGCAGCCAGGCAGAAAGGGACGTGGGGGTACTGGTTGACAGCCGCCTGAATATGAGCCAGCAGTGTGCCCAGGTGGTCAAGAGAGCCAATGGCATCCTGGCCTGCATCAGGCATAGTTTGGCCAGCAGGAGCAGGGAGGTCATTGTAGCCCTGTACACAGCACTGGTTAGGCCACACCTTGAGTACTGTGTCCAGTTCTGGGCCCCTCAGTTTAGGAAAGATGTTGAATTGCTGGAGCATGTCCAGAGAAGGGCAACGAGTCTGGTGAGAGGCCTTGAGCACAAGCCCTATGAGGAGAGGCTGAGGGAGCTGGGACTGTTTAGCCTGGGGAAGAGGAGGCTCAGGGGTGACCTCATTGCTGTCTACAACTACCTGAAGGGAGGTTGTAGCCAGGAGGGGTTTGGTCTCTTCTCCCAGGCAACCAGCACCAGAACAAGAGGACACAGTCTCAAGCTGCGCCAGGGGAGGTTTAGGCTGGAGGTGAGGAGAAAGTTCTTCACAGAGAGAGTGGTTGGCCATTGGAATGTGCTGCCCAGGGAGGTGGTGGAGTCACCATCCCTGGAGGTGTTCAAGAGGGGATTGGACGTGGCACTTGGTGCCATGGTTTAGATAGGCATGAGGTGTAGGGTGACAGGTTGGACTTTGATGATCCTTGAGGTCTCTTCCAACCTTCTTGATTCTATTCTATTCTATTCTATTCTATTCTATTCTATTCTATTCTATTCTATTCTATTCTATTCTATTCTATTCTATTCTATTCTATTCTATTCTATTCTATTCTATTCTATTCTAATTCCTCAGATTTTCAGCCCGTTTTTCTTCATTTGGGAATGAAATGATGGAATTGAATTTAAATGTTGTCACAATGTTCATAATAAGTTCTTGTTCAATTTGTGTGTCCTTAAACACTGTTGAGTAGGTATGAAAATAATTTCATAAGGTTTTGTAGATAAATTGCTGTTATGGCATGTACAAACTTGTTTTTCCTAGTTATACTTAGTGAGTCCAGTAGAAATCATCGAGAATTTGCTGGTCACCACTGAATTTAGAATATACCATAGGCCTAAAAAAACATATGCTGGATCTTGTACAGGAAGTTGATGAGTTGACTTCATTCCTGCTATTGATCATTTTTCTGTTGCAGTCCTTTTTTAGACAGATGAAGAGGACACGATAAACAATGTTCTCAATCTGTCTGAAAATACGTCATAACATACCTTGAAAATTAGATGACTTTCATTCAAAGTAGAAGATCTGGATGTTGTGAATTCCTGTCTTTATTTAAGCAGAGGATTCATACCTCTGTCTTTCATGTTTTTCAAATACTGAGCTGTTGAGTAAAAATATAATTTTCATTACGAGTGCTTGGGGAGCGAGTAACGAGTGTGTGGGGAGAATATATTTAAAAAAAAAAAAAACACCAAGTCAAACAGAAAAAAACCAACAAAAAACCAAACCAAACAACAACCATCAAACACAAATGCACTACAACCTCTGCCCTGTTTTCTTCTCTAACAGGAAGAATATAATGAAGTAGAATCCAATTAATGATTTCTTTCTGGAAACATCAAAACTGTTCTGGCAGAAAATTCACTCTAGTTGACTTATGGAGTTTATTACAAATTGTCTTTGAGATTAATTTTTTGTTTTTCATTGCATGTTTTAAAGTACTTTACCCTCTCCCACTTTAGAGGACATTGCTATGTTATAGTCCAGATGCTTCTGCCCACGTTAGACTGCAAATGCAACCTGAGAATATCCATAAATATGTGCAGATCAGTGTCAGCTTTTCCTTTGACAAAATACTTTATTACATTGCAAATCAGCTTTTCTGTTCTGGTATTATAAGCTGATATTGATGATTTCCGAAGTCCTTTTCTGCTCAAAAACTATTGATGGTGGTGTCCACATCTCAGGGCAATTTTAAATATTTTTTATTCTATTTAAACTTTTTTGTTCTAGAAATATATTTTGGCTACAAAATAATATAAGTACAGATAATTTTAAGTGTGCTGTCTTCAAAATATTCCAAATCATGTCTCTAATCTGTTCTTCCATCTGTGGTGAGTAGTTGCCCAATGGTTCTCTCACAGGGTGTTTGAGGCACCAAGTCAGCCTTCTGCACTGATGAAGAAGCTGAAGACTTTACAGGGCAGGTACAGCAGCCAGCACACCAGCTCTTTATGATCTCTCACATTAAATTGAATTTACTTGATTTATAAAGTACAATACATTTTATAACTATTATATGTAATTTCTCTCATGGAAAAAAAAATCTTATCACAATTTCACAGAAAATTAAATGTTGCATCTGTTTTTGTGGTGTGTGCCCTAGTAGACCAGTGCCCAGGAAGTTGTCATCATCCATGACCAGCTTGCTCTTGACTCACAAAGGCAAAACCCCCAGTATTTCTGAGAAGAAGGTGGCAAGCATGGATTGATTAACTAGTCCATAGAATAATGCTCTTAAACAACACTTGAGCTCAGGAAATTCTCCAAGGAATAGGAAATAGCAGCTTAACTGGCAGAGAAAGGGAAGGAGGAATACACATCCAAATAAATAAAAAAATAAATAACATAAATGGTTATACTCCTTCAGGACTCTGAAATCTTAGTAGCCATTTCATTTGTTCTTTGTTCTTAACAGAAAGGAATATTTTTCTTCTTTCTTCCTAAAATCTTCAGGATTACTTATGATAGTGTTACCTCATATATTTCTTATGGTTTTGTTATATGTCTAGGAAGTAGTCACAGAACTTTGGATAATGATCAATACTAGGAGAAAACTTTTAAAAACATTAATTCATCTGATTGTACGTAATCTGTTTATCTTTACACTTTGTATATGGTAGCTAAGAAAATAAAAATTGGTGGAAAGCACTGAAAAAACAAAGTGGTGCAGAACTGGATATTTGTTTTACCATAAAACTAGTTACTAGTGTAATTGTAAGAATCTGAAACAAAGTCTTCCTTCTTCACTCGAAATAAATGCAAAGCTCCTCTGTACCTTAAATGAATTCCTCAAAATCTTCTTGAAAAGCTATTCAAGGATATAAAGTTCAAACAGTGTAAACAGAATAAAAGAGAAAGAATAATATAATCATAACCCCTTTTCCCTTTAATCACTTAGATGAACTGAGTTTAAATGTATACATCTTTGGATTAAGCAGAATTTTCCATGTGTTGTTACAACTTCTTTGGCCACAGATTTGTGGGTTTCAGCAGCCTAGGTTACAGTATCTAAAAAAATATGTTCTATCAATCCTTTTCACTTTGTAGCCATAAATTATATGATTTAAATAGGATAAAGTAATTGTTCTCGATATTTTGCAGGTACTATATAACTACACACATTATTTCCTATTCAAGACATAAAATTATATTAAATGAAGTGGATAAAAAAGGATTACATCATAAAACTGACTCCTGAAAGGCTTTTGTGTCACCATTCTGTGCTAGTGTACTTGAGGGCCTGGTACGGAATCCTTATTGATGATGTCAATAGATGGCTTCAGACCAGCAGAGGTGTTGACAACATGAGCACAATTTCTTGAGTGACATGTAATATTATTTATTTACTGAAACCTCTCTGAGAAAGGAGTCTGACACTACAATTATTAAATATGATCACTGACATTTAGGCCATGGAAGTCTTTAAGTCTGAGTATCAGTGGCTATTCAATGCATTGAACAGGAAGAATTGCCTTATGATCATTAAGTCCAACCATAATCCAACATCTCCCTGTACAAAATCATTAGATCACATCTGTAATCACCTCATCCAAACATCTTTTAAGCTTACCTTCAGGTATGCTTAAAAGTGATTCCACCACTTCTCTGGGCAGCCTGCTCCCAGTGTTCAATGAACCTTTTGATGAAGAAATTTTTCCTAATATATAGAATCATAGAATCAGTCAGGGTTGGAAGGGACCACAAGGATCATCTACCTCCAACCCCCCTGCCATGGGCAGGGACACCTCACACTACATCAGGCTGGACAGAGCCTCATCCAGCCTGCCCTTAAACACCTCCAGGGATGGGGCCTCAACCACCTCCCTGGACAACCCATTCCAGGCTCTCACCACTCTCATGCTGAAGAACTTCTTCCTCACGTCCAGCCTGAATCTCCCCACTTCCAGCTTTATTCCATTCCCCCTAGTCCTATCACTACCTGATAGCCTAAAAAGTCCCTCCCCAGCTTTCTTATAGGCCCCCTTCAGATACTGGAAGGCCACAAGAAGGTCACCTCAGAGCCTTCTTTTCTTCAGACTGAAGGGTCCCAACTCTTTCAGTCTGTCCTCATAAGACAGGTGCTCCAGCCCTCTGATCATCCTGGTGGCCCTCCTCTGGACACGTTCCAGCATGTCCATATCCCTCTTGTAATAGGGGCTCCAGAACTGGACGCAGTACTCTAGGTGGGGTCTCACCAGAGCTTTGTAGAGGGGGAGAATCACCTCCCTTGACTTGCTGGCCACACTTCTCTTGCTGCAGCCCAGGATCTGGTTGGCTTTCTGGGCTGCAAGTGCACATTGACAGCTCACGCTGAGCTTCTCGCCCACTAGGACCCCAAGTCCCTCTCCTCAGGGCTGCTTTCCAGCCAGTCACTGCCCAATTTAACCTCCTCTGGAAAGGAGCAAGGAAAGAGTGTGATACTTCAGAGGCATAGTAAACAAAATATGTAATTATGAAAGTCTTTATCAGTCCACTCATTAAAATAAGTTTATCATTTGTCATCCTTAAAAAGCCTTGAGAGTTTATTAAACACCCCCTCTGCCCTGGGAATTGGATATGCAAGGACTTGCCTAAGAGGCAGTTTTATCTTATCAGCATTAAAAATACAAACCATTAATTATATAGGCAGTTGTTGTAATGTTAATATGTTTTCCTAGCCCATCTCACCAACTACTAGAGGGTATTTCTAAGGGGAAGCACATTTTTTGTAGGATGTCTTGTTTTTTATTTTCTGTAGATCCTGGAGATAGCTTTGTTAGGTTTTTACAAGTTGTGCATAATGGGGTTGTGTATCAGGTTAGGTTTGTTTATACAGAGCATTGATCATAAAGAGAAACACAGATTAAAGGCAGGAACACACAACAACATAGATGTGTTCCCTTTCCACCTTTTCCAAGATTTCTTTCCAGTCTTACTTTTCACACTTTGCTGAAGTTGATGCGCTAATCTGTAGTCTGTAGTACAGAGGGACTACTGCAGAAGAAACTTAGAAGGAATCAGGCCTTCCTAAAAGTTTGTGGGTTTGATGTTTTGTTTTGTTTTGGTTTTTTTTTTTTTTTCATCTCTGTAACTTTGCCAGTTTTTACATTTGAAAATTCATTTCAGCTATAGAAGTCTGAATTAAAATTTCAAGTTGGAACCAAGTCATAAAATGGTGTTTTAATAAAACTTGTGCTTCTTCAACACTTCATACTTGGCTATGCTGATACAGCTTTCTGTTTTGTGAAAGGGACCTGAGGTGTTGCCTACTTTACTTTTTTAAGGTATGGGAGCAATGTCAAATGTTTCATGTCTAGGGATTGTTCCTGACATTTGCAATTAATATTTTACCTAGGAGAAAGGTCGCACATGGAATTCAATGTGGTTGTTGCAAAAAATCCTCTCCTCTAGTTGCAACATCTCTGACCTTGAAACTAAAATTAGACAAAACCTACAAATACAGATCTACTTAATTCTTATAAGCTTCAACTTTTTGCAACTTGTCTTGAATTTTTACAAAACTGCACATTACTGGATTAGTTATGAAGACAAAAGTTTGAGGTGGGGGCAGGGGAGAGAAAGTACTGCCTATGTGGTTCTGTTTTGTAAAATTTATAAACATGAGCTAATATGGCTTGCTTTGCATGGGCAGTTTTTCAAGTTTCTGTTGTGCTTGAATTGCCATCTGTACTTACACTCCAGTGGGTCCTGCCTTTAATTAGGACATGGATAACAGAAAAAGACTTGGGGAATGTTAGGGGAGGAACTTAATATTGGGATGCAATAAGATACTTTGCTTAAAATCGACAAGAGTTATTTTTGCAGTAATTGGAATCGTCTTGAGCGTGCACTAAAAACCTATACTTGTACATTGTTTCAGAAATGCCCTTGCCCCTGTTCTGTATTGCTATCCTAAAATTAGACACCAAATGGGCTAAATTCCACACCTTTTTGCAACTGTAATAGCTGAAGTCGTCCTCCATTGTGTAAACCAGAAGCCCTTTGTTTTGTGCTATATGTTTTCTGAAGTTGTGCTGGTATAAGATCGTGAATAACGAAAGCTCTGCTTATTCTGACAGCAGTTGTCTGAAGCTTGTATTCACTTTTTCTTAAGATATATAATTCTTGAAGAGTAAACATTTTCCCTCTCTCTGGGCATATATAGACACACACATGTATGTACACTTGTGTACATATGTATATAAACCACAAATACCCAGAATGGAACAACTGACTATAAACAATCATTTCACTACCTGAGGAACCGACTAGTCAAATTATGCCTGTCAAAACTGACTAATTATGGGTCATTAAAAGGCTCTATGTGGTCATGAACATAATAGTTTTGACCATCCCAGTTCCATTCTCCTTTGTGTCAGTAGCAAAGCTTGTGTCATAAGGAAAGCTTCTTGTTAAGCCTTGTATAGGTCTATGTACTCCATGATCTATGAATTTTCTGCTCTCATGTACACTACTGTATAGTTCAGGTGGATGTTAATCTCATTTATTTACTGAGGATCTTACTCTAAATAATTTTGTTTTCTTCTCTGGAAGCATGGTACCTTTTAGAAAACTTTACTGTGTCAGTGAAAACTGTCATTTGTTTACATGAAAGTGAACAAGCTGACTTGATTCAAAATAATCTGGAACTTAATATGAAATCTGTCACATTTACAGATAAAATTTCAACATCTGCCTGTTTCAGAGCCCCAGGTCTCTTATTGAAACTGTTTGACAAAACTGATGTTTGCCACTTTTCCAGTGCCCCGATAAGGACTTGCACTGACACAGGTTCAAAAAGTTAAAATAATTGATAGGTTTAATTTACAAAAGCGACAGATGCAACAGATTTGGGATTGTTGGAGACAAATGTACTACCTGCAAGTGAGCAAGCTGAAGTTAATAAATCCCAGGTACCATCTGACAGTTGGAGATGCAAATCTTTGCTATAGCTCTAATATAATAACAATGATAATGCTAGCAAAATTAAGCCATACATTGAATGTGCAGTTCTTACCAAGAAAGCCTTGCTTCTTGAGTGGAGGAAAAGGAGCACAGCCTGTCAACCATCTATGCTACATCCACAATCTCTCTTCACAGAGAAGTGGAGAAAATCCCCTTGTGCATGTTTTTAAACCCTAACCCTGGCTGTCACTGACATTTAGCACAATTTGGGTAGAAAGTTGAGTAACGTAGTCATATATGTTCAGTGTGTACTCTGGCTCATTATCATTGATTTTTTTTTTTTTCTCTTATACTTGAAAACCATGCTAAAATATTTTCCTCATGTTATACAGTCAACATTAAACTCCTATTATAGCACTCAAAACAATGAATGAAAATTTAAGTTAAATTAAATAGAAATCAAATAAATGTGTTTCTGACATGAAATTTTTTTTTATGCCACTGCATATTCAGTCTTGGTTTCTTTAGTTTAAAGAAGAAAAGATCTTTCTCCGTGTCTGACCAACCTAAGCTGCTGACAGCTGCTTAGAGAATGTGTATGGCAAAGTGTATGCTCTGCTTACAATTAGTGTTACTCTTTTGGTTATCTTGATGCTGCTTTCTACAAATAATGTTTGCTCAGACATCTCTTGCTCCACAAGATTTCCTACAGGAAATTAAATTACTTTCCCACAAATGAGATTCTTTTCTTGCTCCAAATTCCATGGAGTAATTAAATGAGCTGTCTTTCTGCTTCTAATCGAACCAGCACATTTATCTAGCATAAATAAAATCAGAGACCTGTAGTAATGACACTGATATATTAAGCTATTTTTCATCAGACATGTCACTGTAAATATGCCCACCATTATTTCTTCAAACTTCTGTTTACTAAAGTTGTATACAACTGCTGCCTGAGCAGCTAAGCTGTTAATGATCATCAAATTTTATGATAATCAGTTTACTCATAAATAAACAGTCAACATCCTGATGAACTTGCTTTTCCTTATCCTTTCCTGTTCCTCCTACTAAATACTTGTTACGAAATGTTAAATTAATTTGCATTCATGTAAGTATGAAATAAACTCTAGCATTACAATGCTATTTGTCTTTAAACCTTAGCAAGGACTGCAATACTTACTGAGAGCTATGAATATGCAAAATTTTGTGCTTTCTAGTTTGAGCTCAAAGAAGGTTCAGAACTATTTTTCAAAAGTAATTTACGTATTCTGATCACACCCTTCTAGCTGTTGGTGACACAGGACAGTTTCTCTACCTTGCTATGAAAATGATGTTGAACTTGTAACCAGCATGTACAAATTTCATGCTTGGTATTTAGTATGAATAAATGACTTTAAAATGTTTTTTAAATATAAAATGGTTGTTTCTTCATGTAGAATGCTTGTTTTCCATAATGGTATATTCCTCGTCTTTTTTCCCCTTTTTACTTGTCGAGTCCATGTTTTTTACCATGTTTTGTCAGTTTGCTGTTTGAAGTTTTACACTGGTTATCACACAACAAACTCCAAGGAGGAGGAAGAAAAAGTCTTACAATTCTTATAATTTCAATGGTTTCTAGCCTACTTCTTCTAGCAATCATGAGCATGTGAAATGGTATATTACTGGATTGAATGATACTTCATCTAGTTCATAAATATACCCTGTTATTTCCATGTGTTTGAGGTAACATTACATTAGAAACCTAAATTGATATAATGGAGAGATGTACACAGCTTTGGGATGGATGGAAGAGATAAATGGAGGCAGTTTTCCTGTGTACTAAGGATTTTTTTTTTATTTCAAAATAAGTGTGATGTATAAGGAGGAAAAAAAGACAGCTTTTATAACCTGAAAGTTATACCCTTCAAAATATTTAATAAAATAAAATAAATAATAAATAATTTTCAAAAAGACAACAACAAAACAAGAAAACCAAACCCCCCAAAACCCCAAGCTGACCTCTCTTGTGGTCTATATTTTCACTGCATGTTAACAACACTAACTAAAAATCATTACATGGATGAAAAAATAACTTCATTACTAAAAAGTAAATTATTTTCTTAGCTTTAATTTTTGCGTTGTTGGTTCTATTGTAGTATAATATTTTTATGGTTTTTTGTTTGTTTAATTTCATTAAAGATGAAATATTTTGAGGAAAGACATCTAAGTACTGTTTATGGGGGTTTTGATGCACAGAAGCTTCACTTGCTTGCATATTAATACATTGTCTTCTATATTTAATTTTCATGTATTATATTCTTATTAGCATACTTTTTTTTTTTAATATAGATTTATAGAGTCATGAAATGATCCGGATTGGAAGGGACCTTTGAAAGTCATCTTGTTCCGTGCCCCCTGCCACAGGAAGGGATGATTTCCACTTGGCCTTCATTTGTAGGGTATTTCTAATTCAAACCATTCCATTTTTCTATGATTCTATGAGTCTACATTTTTATGATGTATTCAAAACCTTTCACAACTGAATCCAAAACCACACACTGTTTCCTATCAACTCTGTTGAACAACACATTGTCACTGGAAACCATTCCCTTCTGAGGAAGGAAAAAATGGAGTTGCATGTTTTCTTATGCAGCTGAAAAAAAAACAAATAAGGAAACAAACAAACAAAAAAAACCCCAACAAAGCAAGCAAACAAAACCCCCCAAACAAACCAAGAAAACCAACCAAACAAACAAAAAACCAAAATAAACAAACAAAAACCCAACAAAAAACAACCCACTTTATGAGGCGGCTTATATAGTTTTAATTACATAAGTTGTGGAAGCAATATTTAAGTATTATACCCATAGATACATGTAGGACATTGAATTTTCTTTCCTACTGATAACAACACTGATTCAAGTATAAAGGTCAAGGGTTTGTTTCCATGCAATTTGTCATAGACAATCAGGTAATTCCAGTGTATCTTTCCTGAGTACCTCTGTTTCTGATGCGTGTTAAATCTGATGTTAAATCTTTTAATAACCATTTAAGATCTATTTTTCAGGAAGAGAGCAAAACAATACAAAATTATTTATAATGCAAAGACAAAAATGTCATGCAAAATTATTTCAAGAGCAGATCAGGAAAAAAAAATCCAGAAAAACGAGAGTATGTAGACAATTACTAGCATACAAATTTTTATGTTATGAAACTAACACCTGCAGTTACATAAAAATAATTATAATACAAATGACAAATGGGCATAGCAAAATTAACAAGAACTGCTCACGTCTAAACAGCTTGCTCAGAGAGGTTGAACAACTCTGGGATAGGCAGTCCAGTTTAATTCTGACCTTTGATTTTCAGCAATAATCACTAAAGGAAGTTGCTTATAATACTGCTTTCAGGTTTTTATTATTCACTCTGCCTTCTGCTCTCTTGTTTCAGTGATATGGCACAGTAATTCTTGGGGTATATTATGTACAGCAATTAGAAATGAACTCTTCCTCTGGAAAACAAAAGCAAAAAGAGCATGACAATTTTTTAAAAAGCAAATGCTATGTAATACAGTCTGCCTACACTGAACTCTTCAATCCACAACAGAGCCACCTGCAAGCTTAATGACTGTTTATTGAACTACTCTGGTTGATAGATTTTCTGACATGTTTAGCTTTTATTACTCACTGTTTCTTCTGCATGCATGTGTCACTATTCTGATATTCTAACAGTCTCTTTTTTTCCATTGTCAAAGGGAATTCAAGGAAAGAGGTTGAGATTGTAATCATATAAGTTAATGAGATGAAAATATTGAAAACTTGGGCATTACTTTGACAGCTAGAGAATTAAAAGAACATCTATGTCTCCTTTGTTACAGGTTTCTAGCAAGTTGTTTTCCTGAAGTGAAACAACATTGTTTGTGATCTACAAAGAATTACAGCATGAAGTTTTACACAGAGACTTGTTTCATATGTAGTTAGACAGATGATGAATTGGTATAAAAAATGGCTCTAGTCCTCCAAAATAAATGTGAAATACTGAGTTATATGGATGGATAAGGTAATCAGGATTCTTCAATACATAACTTATACAGAAATTAATTTCATGAATGGAATAATCTAAACACTACCAAAATCGTAAGCAGCTATGGATTCAAGACAGTATTGTGTTGTGGCCACTGAAAAAAAATTATGATTTGCGCTTGAAGATAGCTAGAGTCATATTCAAAAGCATATTCCCTCCTTGAACATATTTGAAAGGTCTCTGGACACTGCCCTTGGTAACTGCCTCTGGGTGGAATGAAAACTTATTGCTAGTCTCTTGCATTTTTGTCTGTTTTAGCACACATTTGAAAAGCATCACAGAAGCTACTGGGAATTTGATGCTTTTGGGCCTCTATGATCAACAAGTTTGTCATCTCTACAACTACCTGAAAGGAGGTTGAAGTGAGGTGGGGGTCAGTCTCTAGTATCACCTGATAGGATAAAAGAAAATGGCCTGAAATTGTGCCAGGGGAGGTTTAGATTGGATATTAGGAAAAAATCCTTTATGGAAAGATTGATCATGTGTTGGAATAAGTTGCCCAGGGAGATGGTGGAGTCACCCTCCATGAAAGTGTTCAAGAAATGTGTGGACATGGCACTTAGGGATGTGGTTTAATAGTTATGGTGGTGTTAGGTTGATGGTCAGACTTGATCATCTTAGAGTTTTTTTCCAACCAAAACAATTATGTGGTTATATGATATGATGCGATTGTATTGTTCATACTTTGAAATCCTGGGTCTTAAGCCTCTTATCGCATCAGTTCAATCTGGAGCAGAAGTGATCATTGGTGCAGTGGGACCATGGTCTTCTACAACATTCAATATGGAGCACTATTTTATATGCTGCAGCTTTAAGGAAACGTGTTCGTAACAGAAGGTTGAAGTTTCTGCAATGATTACATTTGCTAACTTTTTTTTTCTTTTATTGCCCAATATTCCTTTCTCACATTATCAATTTCTCTTGAGGCTCTGACCCCTACAAACTCTTGTATGTCCTGTTAAAATCAGTTCATTTCAGATGTGCACTGAGCTTGAAAACTACAGTGCATATGTGCTTGCTGTAAAGATAGAAATAAAGATGAGGCTGGTATTGAAACCAGTTAAGTAAAAGCAATTGTGTGATGAATACTTTCAAATCATCAACTTTTGTTCTTACTGAACATCTGAAAATATGTTTGTTTTAACATTGATAAACACAGTGCCAGCAACTTTTATAAACAAATTGAAAATATAGGTTTTAAACACTTGAGTATATTTCAAACAAAAACTTTTGGGCTTTAAAAAAATTTAGTTGTGCAACAAAAATCTAAACATGTAAACTTCATTTTAAAAAAAAAAAACTAAAATATCAAACCTTTGGGGTTTGCTTTCTGTAAGAATTTAACAGTGAGTTCTTGAGGTGGACAAAGTAGACTGCAATATGGAGATGACTTTCTATGAGTGCTAGTGTTGTCATTTGAGAATATACTTTGGGCAAGGAGATCATTCTAGTTCGTATTCCACATCATGCAAGGGTTCTTCTACAACAGACTCTTCCTGTGCTTTTGCCTCAGTTGTAGGATGTGGCTTCTCACCAAACCCAAAAGAAAAGTCAAGTACCTCAAAGTCTTGAGGTTACTTGTCTGTTATTCAGGATCATTGTTTCTTTCATTTGTGCTTACATCAATCAAAGCAGACTGCTCCTGCATGGCTAGTATAGTCCCTGAATATAGAACTCAAGTATAGGGTCCCTTCCAACCCTGACTAATTCTATGATTCTATAGGTGAAGTTCCTACTTCAACCCAAATCAATAAGACTACAGCAACTGAGTAAAAACATCCGATGATGAGGAGCAAATTATGTAATAAAAGACTAGCTGTCTAAGACACTTCCTTCTTCCTGTCTTTAAAAACAATGTTTGGGCTTTTTAATTTGCCTGATATGAAGACACAATCTGTGCAAAGATTGTCAACTACAGTAGTTACTGGGAAAGCAAACCTTGTAAAGGTGCTCTTTTTTGGTCATGTTCTCTGAAAATATTGGCAGTGTTCCAGGGATTACCTCTCTGAGTACATTCAGTGCACATCTTGTCTGTTTTATTCTTTGGGAATTTGATAAAGGTATCAAATAGTATATTGACAGTTTCAGCCTGGTTCTTATTATGTATAACTGTCTCTACAAATCCATGCATAGGCTCTCTGAGAAGCATTAATTCAATGTTATCAGTATAGGTGTGTGAGAGGGTAAATCCCCACCGAGTTCATCTCTTCTTAGTTGTAGGTGCTGCCTGTTATCTCTGCCTAACTCATTTTTTCTATAGCTCACCTTGGCATTCTTCACAGCTCACTGTAGTAAGTTGCTTGCTTTACAGCTTTTACCATTGCACTTCTAACTTTTGGAATTCTTACATAGGCTGTGAACTGGTCTTAAAACTAGGTAGGAGCAAAACCTGAAAAAAGTCCCAAATGCAAGAACATTACTATCAAAATAACACTATCATATCTATCAGTAACATAATCATTCTATCACAGTGAAACCTAAACTTTTGTCTTTATAGAATTTTAAGGTAAATGATGCTTGAAAAGCATAATTGTATATTATGCTGTAAATATCAGTAAATTACTGCAAGAACTGTAAGTCCCACCATTTCTCTTTTGTATTTTGGAATAAAAAAAAATTCTGAAACTTTGGATAAGTAATTGTGTACTAGGAGAAAGAGTAGTTGCTAAAAGGTCAAGCAATGCATCCATCTCGTCTATATTCTGTATTCTGTAACTTGACAGAAATTACTCAAATTACATATAGAATCATAGAATCACCTGGTTGGAAAAGATCCTAACATCATCTAGTCCAGTCATTATATAACATCTCCCTGTAATAATAATAAATATGATTACATAATAGAAGTTGCTTAAAATACATAAAAGAGTATGATACAAAATTTCAAGCAATATATATTCTCATATGTTAAAGTGAGAGTGAAGAGATAACTGATAAGAGATAAACCAATTATTTATTTCATCTTGTTCTTTGAAACTTTGAAATAGGACCTCAAAGCCTAGACATGGGATTAGATAGTGGCAAGACTAGCAAAGCATTTTGTGCTTGTGAATCTCCTTTAAATAAAAATTAGCCTGTAATCAGAATTATTGTAATTTTTTCTCAGTCATGCTTGATACACTAATTTTTGGAAGCCTAGAATATAAATTTTCTCTGAATTATGACTCATAAAGAAAAGTCATCCTTTTAATATTTAGTCAATCAAAACTAAATCTTTCCTAAAAGACAAGCACTTAAGGTCAATTGATTTTGAATTACATCATGTTTAATGTATTAGTGAAGCTATAGTAATATTCAGGGCACTCATATTGTAGAATACCTTTTAAAACATCATCTCAAATTTGTCTTCACTGCCTTCTACTTTCCATCCAATACAAATAAAAAAACTTCTACCAACCAACCAAACAAAAAAAACCCACAAACCACAAGGACTCTTTTTTCAGTAACGTTTAAGCATAAAATATTGATGTAACATCAAATTATGTAAGTATGAAATAAAAAAGCAACACACAAAAACCCCAAACCACAAACAAAAAAAGCAAAACAAAATAAACCAAAACAACACCCTTGTAAGATAGTCTTCCAATAAATTAATTGAAAAAAACATTCAAAATTATTCAAAGTCCAACCTGACATTCTTCTGCAAGATTTTCAGGGCACTTTACATGCTAATTAGTTCTTCATATGAGCAAGATATACAGAGGACTGAGTGCTCTCAAATATTTTTTGATATCGTTTATGGTAAACTAGAATCCTCTTATCTGGGGTACTGAAAATATTTGACTGTTTCATGAAATGCTGTGTAAGGTTGCTCTAGCTTTATACAGATGAAAATACATTAGATATTCATACTACATTATTGGTTTATGAATAAAAAAAGTCATTTAATGTGAGACTAGGTAGTCTAAAAGGATCTCTTTGGAAGTTTCTTCTCTGCAGAAAAAGAAATTAACGGTTCGTCTTGCAATGAGTGAAAACTATCTGGGGTATAAAGCCCTTATTTCACAGATTAAAAACCAAACTCTACTTTTTTAATATTAGTAGAGGCTGAAATATCCATTCAACAAGTAAACAGTGTGTTTGGCTAAGTCTACTGTTCACTATTTCAGAAGCATTCTAAGTTTATTTTAAAATATAAACAAGGGAAGCAAAAATTCTATGAGCTGTAAGCCTTTTAGAAAATTATATCTCTGCCTAAAACTAAGAAAAGTGTCAACCAGTCTCAAAGGTTTTTGACAAGTCATAAATATGTCGTTCGTGCTTTTCTTTGTGCAGATGAAACCATATTTGGAAGTTAGACCTTGTTTTGAAATATGTTTCATGAATACCTCATGGGATTATCCTCTTATTCTGTGTTTTGTCTTGAAAATTCTGTAGAGTTCTGTCAAACTAAAATTTTCAGTCTGTTCTACGTGCTGGCAGAACACCTGGAAATGGATGTTAGCTTATTTGGGTCTCTACAGATGATTGTCAGTGTTGTACTGTTGGGCCAAAATGATGGTGTACTGTGGAGAAACTCTGTTAATACTCATTCTCCATACAAATATAGTTGTCCTTAAATTAGAGCTAGGCCTGCCATTTCTTAGAATATTAAAGGATCTGTCACTTGGACTGTTTTTAACAATCAAACAGGACATATGAAATTAAAATTGTTTTAAATAATGAGTAATAATTGATTGGTGGTATAATCTATTTAAATATATTTCACCCTTAAACATGATATTACTCTACCTAAAGCATCATACTCTGCTATGACTACAGGAAGAACTCTGTGGCCATTGGCAAAGACAGCAGTGAGGATGAGGTAGTATTCCTTCTATACTCAAAGAACTAGGTGGCTGTATTGCTAATTATCACTGCATCCTGAGTTGAAAACACAATGTCAGTAAAGATAATTTGAAATATTTGGAGAAAGAAACTTGTTTATTTTGGATGTTTTGGGTCTGTGGAAAGAAAAAAAGAAAACAAATAGCTTTACATGAGCCTTTGAAAAGATGAAAGCCTAAAGGGTACTCTAAGGGTAGAAACATCCAAGTGTAAACTATATGAGAAACTAAGGAGGATTTTTTAAAACGTTGTGCTTTGTTGTTACAGAAGCACTTTAACTAACACAACATGCAGTTCAGATGAGACACCAATGAATGTGACGAGTGTCTTCAAATATTTGAGAGAGCAGGTTTCTTCACAGTTGTCTGTGCACATGTCACACATTCAACAATTTGACATCTCTAAATAATATTAAAGGTAACTTGCAGGTGTTTTAACATAATTTCATCAGCTGCTTGATATATCCCTCCTTTGAAATTTATAGCAGGATGTAATTTTGTCTATAATTTAATGTTTCTGAATGGCAAAATCAGATGAAGCACACAGAGTTCCAAGATTTGTTTTTTCATTAAGCAATAGCTACATATAGGAACAAAAGAATTACTTCTTGCCATAGTTTAAAATATAAGCTATATAATCATTTTAAGGTTGGATAATTTACATGCTGTTCCTCTGAAAATCCGTGGAAAAAAATTTCATATCCAAATAGAAATCCTGAGGAAAACATTCTAACTTTGTGGAATGATTCTGCTTCCATGTTTTGACATTTTCATGGAGAAATGAACAATAGATTAAAATCAAGAAATGTTAGTTGATAAACTTTAAAAGGCTTAGAAAATGACATATAGCATCTGATTTTACATACACTGCTGAGCATGTCTACTAGAATCAAAGACTGGAGGACAAATATAAAAAATCAGAATATAATCTGTTGTCATAACTCAGAATCTGAAAGCATGTGAATTTTTAAAACTAAATGAAAGGAATAGTAAAAAGCATTGTGAACTCCCATAGTCTGGGATTATCTATGTAACATCTCGTGGATGCTAGCTTCTTCGTAACAGAAGGGCAAGGAGGTAGCTGCTACATAAAACAGTTGAGCTTCCAAATGAGCTACAAGTATATAATTCTGTGATGATATAAGTAACAAAAAAGAAGTTTTATAGTGAAATTAATTTATTTGTATAACAGCACAGATTTTTTTTTTTAAATATTGCATGGGAAAAGATTTGTGAAGAGTTTTATGGCATGTTTCATGACAGATTTTGGGTTTAATCATTCTTCAAAAACTTCTTAGATTTTTGACTGTGAATGGACCCAGCAACTGGACTTTTTTTTCAGTGTGTTTACTGAATATGACTTACCCTTGAAATACCAGAACATGAAACTTGAATAATCAGAAAAAGAACAAAATTTCACCAGTTCAAATACAATTTCCAATCTTCTTAACAAGCAATAAGGTTAATGCTTGTGTACTTTTCTGTGTTTCATACCTCATATTTGCTTGCCACATACTCCAAATATCCTAATCATGAGTTTTTTTCTTTTTTCATGAGAACATATTAACCAATGGAGAGCTAAAGTACATTGTAATTATGCCTGCCTTTTATAAAACCTTTTGATGTAATTAAAACATGTCATTGATTAGGAATTGCTTTACAGATCATAGGGTAGCACTGTTTAAAATTGTACTAGGTAAATCTGCACACAGCACAGTTCTTACAGTCTGAACCTAGTTGAGAACCTGTGTGTCAAAATAACTATACAATAACTGTGAATAGAATTCAGGGATAAAATGTGTAACCTTAACTAACCAAGGTGAGGTGTAAAATTATTATTTCACTTTATACTGTGATCATCTTCCCATTTGTTACTATCAGAACCCTAAATTGATGCTTTATTTGCTTCGTAGGAAGCGTTCAGAGTTGTCAGGATTGGAAGGGACCTCAAGGGTCATCTAGTTCCAACCCTCCTGCCATGGGCAGGGACACTTTCCACTAGATCAGGTTGCCCAGAGCCACATCCAGCCTGACCTTAAAAACATCCAGGGATGGGGCCTCTACCACCTCCCTGGGCAACCAGTAATTGAAGTAGAAATTGTGTTTAATAATTTAGTGTAGCTGTTCATGAATATGCATATATTTTTAAAATTTTTTTAATTGTTTGGAAACTCCATTGCATTTAACAACTCTAAGCCAACTATATTTACAGTGAATCAATAACTCTTATTCAGCTGGGAAAAATGAATGCACTGCATTTGTTTTTGTCAGTGTAAGTATGATCAATATCTTTATTCTTGTGGGTTTTGTCTGTGGAAATGCGTTTCGATCTGTGAATACAAATCCACCTTCCAGCTTGCTTTTGAAATGCCAATTGATTCTGGAGAAAGAAACTTTTGGGTATACATATCAGTATAATTGACCTATAAAGCAGGTATGTATCTACAGCAGTAAGTAATGTGTTTGTATTCATGCCAATGTTTGGTGCATGAATATTCCCTCACTACAGCACCAACGAATAAGCAGTTGATTTAGATAGGTATGTTTACATTTTAGAAAGCTGCATATAGAAGTCAAAGTAATATAAATAATTCCCAAACTGGTTTTTGAACACTGAATCATCACTACCTGTTGTAGTAATACCACAATTACAAATTATGAACACTAGAAAATGTAAAGACTGAAAACATATCCTAGATGAGCTATTAAGGTCTATCTTTGTAAGTCAACAATTACAAATATACCTTTCACATTACCTTGATTTCATCATGTACTGCTTGTAATACCTCTTATTTCTTCAGTAATATCCTTATAAATAATCTCTGCTAAAGTATTCTCCAGCTAAAATTTGTTATTCAAAGTGTGGAAGGCTGTTTAGCAACATGATTTCAACATACATATATGAAATCGTGAAAGCCTTTAATGTTTTGCAATCCTAATAAATTGTAAGTCCATGTTTATTATTTATAAATGCTTCATTCCTAAAAAACTAAAAGAACATTCCTTTATTTTAACTTGAAATCTAGTTATTTTGTGACAGTTGAAGGCATACTGGAAGGAACAATAGAAGAGATCACTGCAGTTAGCTATAGGATAAATGACACCTGCTAGATTTTTGAACAGTGATTTCAGTGCCAATTTTGTCCACTAGCATAGCAATATAATACTGGATATATAATGATAAATTAACTATCTTATAGCTTAAGAATAGGGGTGCTTCACAGAATTGTTATACTTTTCTTCTTAGAACCATAGAACTGTTTAGATTGGAAAAGATCTTTAAGATCATCAGTCTTTAAGATCATCACAAGTCCCACCACTAACTTATCAATGCCAAGACCACCAAAACACCTCATCTCTAATCACCACCTCTACATGTCTTTTAAATCTCTGGGGATGGTAACTCAACCACTTCCCTGTGCAATCTGTTCTAATGCTTGGCAACCCTTTCAGTGAAGAAGTTTTTCCTAATATCCAGTCTAAACCTACCCTGGCACAGCTTGAGGCTGTTTCCTCTTGTCCTATCATTTGTAACTTGGGAGAAAAGTCTGACAGCTTCCTCACTGCAACATCCATTCAGATATTTGTAGGGATTGATAAATTCTCTCCAGAGACCTGGAACAATTCCAGTTCCCTCAACCACTCCTCATGAAACTTTCTCTCTAAAACCTTTACCAGTTTTGTTGTCCTATTCTGGACCTTGTCCAGAACCTCAATGCCTTTCTTGTGCTGAAGACTCCAAAACTGAACATAGTAGTCAAGGTGCAGCCTCACCAGTACCAAGTACAAGGTGACAATCACATCAGGACTGCCGTCAGTCACACTATTCTTGATACAAGCTACTTTACTGCTGGCTTTTTTGGTGACCTAGGAACACTGCTAACTCATGTTCAGATGGATTACAACTCCCAGGTCCTTTTCCACCTGGCAGCTTTCCAGCCACTCTTCTTCAAAACACTCTTCCTGGAGTGTTTCATGGGGCTGTTGTCACCTAAATGCAGGACCCAGCATTTAACCTTGCTGAATTTCATACAATTGGCCTTAGCCATCAATTCAATCTGTCCAGATCCCTATGTAGACTCAAGCAGATCAACAGTCCTGCCCAACATGATCTTGCTGCAAACTCAATGAGGATGCATATGATCTCTTCATTGAGATTATTGGCAAAGATATTAAACAGAATTAGCCACAATACCATCCCCTGGGGAACACCTCTTTTCACCACCCACCAACTGGTGTTAACTCCATTCAGCACAACTCTTTGCACCCAGCCACAAAGATATACAAAGATGTAATCTTTCAATCTGTGGGACAAGTGGTGTTTTTTCTCAAGTCAAAAGTTATCATCTGTGTCTTTCCCCAAAGAAAGTATTGAGTTTTTTCTGCCCTTCCCTTTCTTTCCAATAATTTTACTTCAGGAGGTGTTATGTCAAAAAATGCTTTGCAAACTGGTGCCTTAAATATGACATCGACTTTATTTCTAACTTTAAGTTGTATTAATTTAATACTTATATTTTTCTTCTTTAAAAATACAACACCTCCTTCCTCCCAACTTGTTCTAGATTTGACAAGGAATGCAAAAAAAAAATGCATGGAAGATTGCATCACATTTCTAGGGTTCTGTATCCTTTTTTCAGCTCTCTTCATTTTAGGTATTTATTGGTCATAAAGTTATAAAAATCATTGGCTGACTTTCTATTGTCAGACATAAAACACACTTCATAATGCTAGCTACAAATATTTTCTTCTATATCTCCAAAACCAGAATTTTTCCTGTTTTGTTCGAACAATCCAAATCTTTAAAATGATGCCTAATAGCAAAAGCACATATAAAATCACATCCCACCTCCATATTGGGTTCAGTTCTGTAACAATGATCATTAGAAAGGAAGTATTTTCAATTCCTTTAATATTTTGACTCATATCTTTGATTGTGTGACTTGACTTTTGCTTCGTTATGGACTGGCTCTAAATATATTCACTGTGGCTTCTGCTTGTTTTGTTTAGTATTAAAAACTGATGCAATTTCTCTATTTATCATTAATAAAGAGCTCATATTCTCTTATTTTGGATTTACAGTACTTTGTGCAGTACATAATTGTTAATGAGAGCAGTACTTTGACAATTTTAGAGTAGTTAACTTCTTAGACTCAACGTAAACATTACATGAATTGTAATATATCTTGTGTTTCTTATTTAGTTAACAATTTTTGTTCACTTTTAGTTCATTGGTTTGTAAATCTCCATTTTTCAAAGCCCAGTGGTGTTTTCAAGATCCATTCCTCCCCAGAAAAAAAAAGTCCTAACATCCAAGTGTCCATCTGTGGAGTAAGACTGGAGGACATCTCTACCTCTTTCCTGGAAGAATGAAAGATTCGTTCCCCAAACAGGACACATTAACACATTTTGAGCTTTCAATCCAGAAAGAGTTCAGTGATAAACCTGCTTGTTGTTTGTCAAGAATGAGTAGTGGTTTCTAAAATGTTTTTTTAAAAGGTCTTCAGAAAGTGTTGTTATAATTAAAAACCAGCAATAAATTTTAAGAGAACCCAGTACTATGTCACTTTCAAATGGAGGACAGATGGATCTTATAGTATATGATGAGGTGAATCTGGCTCAAAGCAGCAAAAAATATTTACTTTCACTCTTTTCTATTCACTCCCTCAGATTTCTCAGCTACATTATACAAGCTACAGCTGATATACTATGTAAAAAAGCATATGTTTGCTAGGATTTTGTAATGCGAAAGTTAAAATTAAGATTTTTATTTTTATCCTTTTAATGCTTCTTAGCAGCTCTTACAGTAACCATGTGCCCTGTACGCCTCCAGGAAGCCCTTCCACATTTACCACAGAAAGTAACTGGTAAGCAAAGAGTGTGATGAGTAAGAGTTCTTTTCATATATGCATTTTCACTTGTATGTGTCAATGACTATAATTTTCAAATGAGGAAAGAATTTCTTCTTTAAGGAATATATAAAAGCATATTTTGTATCTACATCTACTTATATGATTGGATTTACTTTATTAAAAAAAAAATGTTCTTTTCCAAAACCAAGAAGCTTGTACATGGCATTTTTATAGGATGTTTCTCTGTTCAGTGTATGTTTATAGGTTTGAATTATATGTACATGAAAAGTTATTAATTTTTGAATACCTTATTTCAAGTACACTCAAGAATCTTCTGCTTTTATTGCTTAAAATTAATAAATTGATTGTTACTGGAAACTGTGACCAAATATATGAAAGATGAATTTCCATAGTCTGACCAATCTCCCTTTCTAACAATAAGCCCCTTCTGGCTTATTACACTTTACATTATCATAGCATTTCAGTAATATATGCAATTCTATAGCAAATTCTTGTCAAAGATCTCATTTCTAATGCATTAAGTTCTTTCTCCTGTTTTGTCAACATGACTGCTGTTGAGTATCTAATCGTTTCTTTCCATTTTAGAAATCTCTCATTCATTGAATTCAAGCTTAAACTGAAGTAGCTTTATCTCTGCACAATACATTTTTTAAAGGCTGACTTGTTAGTGTCTGCATGTGTTCAGGCTTGTGATAAATAGCCTATCACTAGTTAGACTGCTAACACCTCTGCCCATAGGGTATTTTCTAATCACTTAACATAAATTCTGAAGAAGTTAATTTCAGAGCTCATCAGTTATCAAAATCATTAATTAAATGTCTCTTGGTATTTATCTGTGAAAGATTTGAGTGTCAAAGTTTCTGTTTAGAAAATAAATCCCAGCCTTAGGTATGAAAGCAAGTCTTGTTTGATGAAGACAAAGTATCCACATAAAATTGCTTAATTTGTACAGATGTCAGGAAAAATTCTATAAATAGCAACTAATATGTTCATGTCTCATGTTTAACAATCACAGAATCACAGAATCAACCAGGTTGGAAGAGACTTCCAAGATCATCAAGTCCAATCCATCACCCCACCCTACCTAATCAACTAGACCATGGCAATAAATGCCCCATCCATTTTTTTCTTAAACAACTCCAGGGATGTCGACCACACCACCTCCCTGGGTAGCCCATTCCAATGGCAAATCACTCTTTCTGTGAAGAACTTCTTTCTAAGATCCAGCCTAAACTTCCCCCTGCACAGCTTGAGACTGTGTCTTCTTGTTCTGTCGCTGCTTGCCTGGGACAAGAGACCAACCCCCACCTGGCTACAACCACCCTTCAGGTAGTTGTAGACAGCAATAAGGTCTCCCCTGAGCCTCATCGTCTCCAGGCTAAACAACCCCAGCTCCCTCAACCACTCTTCATAGGATTTGTGCTCCAGACCCCTCACCAGCTTTGTTGCCTTTCTCTGGACACGTTTGAGCAACTCAACATCTTTCTTTAATTGAGGGGCCCAGAAGTGGACACAGTACTCAAGGTGTGGCTTAACCAGTGCTGAGTACAGGGGCAGAATGACTTCCCTGCTCCTGCTGGCCACACTATTCCTGATCCAGGCCAGGATGCCATTGGCCTTCTTGGCCACCTGGGCACACTGCTGGCTCATGTTCAGCCAGCTGTCAACCAATACCCCCAGGTCCCTTTCTGCCTGGACGCTCACCAGCCCGTAGTGTTGCATGGGGTTGTTGTGGCCAATATGTAGAACCCAGCACTTAGATGTGTTAAATCTCATTCCAACTCTGGCCATCTGTTCAGCCTGTCAAGGTCCCTCTGCAGAGCCTTCCTACCATCTAACAGATCGACACCTGCTCCCAATTTCATCTGCAGTCTTACTGATGATGGACTCAATCCCCTTGTCCAGGTCATCAATAAAGACATTGAATAGGGTCAGGCCCAACACTGATCCCTGGGGGACACCACTAGTGACAGGCTGCCAGCTGGCAGTGGCACCATTCACCACCACCCTCTGGGCCCAGCCATCCAGACAATTCTTAACCCAGCACAGAGTGCACTTGTCCAAGCCACAGGCTGACAGCTTTGCCAGGAGTTTGCTATGGGGGACAGTGTCAAAGGCCTTGCTGAAGTCCAGGTAGACTACATCCACAGCCTTTCCCACATCCACCAGGCGGTCACCTTGTGATGGTTTGAAACTGTCTTTTTATTTTTTTCCTTGCAAAGTTCAAAACAGAGAAAGTGAAAGAGTGTAAATAAGTCACTATTGGGTGTAAGAAGGCAAAATACTGATTGTTCTAAACACTTCCATTGGATAGATTGAAATGTTTAAGAACTGTTACCCAAAACAAAGTGGGGGCACTCTGCACATTCTGCATTCTGCAGTCGGGGCAGTTGCTGGGCTGTCTGGCTGCTGTTTTCTTCTTCTTCTCTTCTGGCTGAAGATAACACACACTGACCTTGGCAGCTAAGTTAACAACTTTCTGCTCTAACTTACTGTGCTTTCTGTCCAGGGGAGTCTGGGGGAGAAGCTTCTGGGAAAGAGAGGCCCCTTTGGGAAGGGTCCGCTTTGGGGGGAAGCAAAGGGAGATCGCTTGTGCTTTTCTGTTGATTTTATATATTTGTAAATGTTGTGAATTTTGTATATTTGTACATATTCATTGCATTTCATCGTAGATTGTAGACTCTGCTTTGTAAATACAGCCTTCATTTGCTTCCAGACTGGGCTAGACTGGTTATTGTCAGGGTGGGGGGTGGGGGTGGAATTTCAACTCACACTGACACACACCTGATCACAGAAGGAGATCAGGTTGGTCAGGCAGGATCTGCCTCTCCTAAAAATCTATGCTGGCATCTTGTAGGTGCTGTGTGATTGCACTCAAGATGACCTGTACCGTAATCTTGCCTGGCACTGAGGTCAGGCTGACAGACCTGTAATTCCCTGGCTCTTCCTTCTGGCCCTTCTTGTGAATAGGTATCATGTTGGCCAGCTTCCAGTCATCTGGGACCCCTCCAGTGAGCCAGGAGTGTTGAAAAATGATGGAGAGTGGCTTGGCCAGATCATCTGCCAACTCTCTCTGGTCCCATAGACTTGTGAGGATCCAAGTGGCTCAGCAGGTCTCCTACTGCTTCCTCCTGGATTATAGTTACTATTCTGCTCTTCAAACAGGACATATGAAATTAATATTGCTCTAAATAATGCATAATGATTGATTTGTGATAAGAAATAGTTACTAATATGTTCATATCTCATGTTAAGTGTTTGGGTACTGGGGAAATGGGGGTGAGCAGAAAGTGGAGCAGAAAGTGAAGGGAGAATCAGAGGGGGTTTTGTGACGATTTGTGTGCCTTTGAGGTTTGAGGGCTTGTAGGTTGGTTTGTTTGTTTTATATTGTGTTAATCAATGTACACATTGGACTGTGCACAGAGTTGGACTGAGATACTTTTACACTGCCTTAAATTTCTTATTGTTTGAGTCAGTATTTCTTAAATATGAACTTTGCATTAAGGCATGGTGATTAACAAATAATGAGTGTTGGATTAATAACAAGTTTTAGTCTACATTTTTATGTATCAATCATGTCTTAGGATAGATATGATAAAATATGGTTTATTTGTATATACTTTGTTTTCTTCTCCATGTGGAAGTATGCATTCAAATGTTCACTAAACTACCCAATCTTCCATTCAAAATGTAATGCCCAATTTAATGAACTATTTCTGCTTTGACAAAATAGTTCTTTCCACCTCTGTCTTTTTAATCAGGCACAGGTAGTTAGAAAAGAGAAGCAAGGTAAGGGAGGGAAAAAGAAGTATATTAAGAAGATTCTGTCTGGATTCCAGGTGCCCACCAAGCCTCTCACTCTCCTCAGCAGGATGAGGGAGGGGAAAAAGTAAAATGGAGAAAACCTCATAGGTCAAGACAAAAGCAGTTTAATAAAGCAAAAGATTTGCACAGAAGCAAAGGAAAAAAAATGTTCTCTGCTTCCCATCAGCAGGTGATGCCCACCTTCTTCCCAGAATGCAAGGCTTCAGTACACATAATGGCAGCTCTAGAAGATAAATGTCTTAATAACACGTTCTTTTCCCTTTAGCTTATATTTTTATTATTGAGCAAACATCCTATGATATGGGATACCCCTTTGGTTAGTTAAACTCATCTGCCCTATGTTCCCTTTGAAGATTTTGTCCACCCTTTCTCAGCTTGCTGCTAAGGGGCGAACGTTGGAGTCATCCTTGATTTTGTGCAAGCACTTCACAGCAAAGCCAAAACACTGGTATGTTATCAGCACCCTTCTAGATACAAGTACAGAGCACAGCACTGAGGGCTATTATGGGGAAAATTAACTTCATCTCATCTAGATCAAATACAATAAGGAATCTGATTCCTGTGGGAGAGCACTAAGGCAGAGTTAATGCTTAGAAGAATATAGAAACCTAAAGAGGAGTTTGCATGAAAATATTACTTCTCTATAGATCATACAGTTCATATTATAGTGCATATATACTGGTTTCACAGAATACAATTGCAATGTCTTGACTGCTTTAGTGGCCATTAAGCACTGAAGGATTTTTGGGTTTGAGTAGGGAATAGTAGTAGGGAAGTTCACTTTCTCAAACCTTGGGACTGTCTTATGTTATTGTGGCAGAAACTGCTAAGCGCTAATATCAGTTTCATGTTCTAGATATTTGTTCCTGCACAGGGACATTGGAAGAGTCCCACATCTAGTAGTAGTAGTGTTAAGCAAAAATGTTTATCCAGAGAATATACGTATGACTTTGAAGGTTGTCCTGAATATGCAAGCATAAAAGGATTAAAATTAAGCATGGCAGTCTAGTATACCTATTCTGATTTTTAATGCAGTCCTTTAAGGCTTCTCTCATGCGTGCTAAATAAAGAAGCTTCCAGTGTCAACCTCTCTGTCTGGTATAGACTGCATATTATTGTATATAAATACTTTTGCCTTGTATTCTGGATGTAAGATTTCAAACCTGAGTTTATAGTAATTACTGCAGTGTTTTCACCTTTTGTGTATGCTAACTCCACTATGTTTGCTGAGGCTTTGAGACTGACAGCTTGGGACAAGGTGAAAACTGATTTGTGTTTTTTGTTGCTACCCTTTAGGGGATTGTATGAGAATAATAAACTGCCTGCAACAAGGTCTACAACTTACCACTGAAGCTTCTGTGAAAGTAGCAATTTGAGGAAAACAGGCACTGACCTCACAGTGAACATGAGTAGAATCATGGAATCGCAAAATTGTTCCACTTGAAGGAGACTTCTAAGATAATCAAGTCCAACTGTTGACTTAACACCACCATGGCCATTAAAACATGTCCTGAAATGGCATGTCTACACATTTTTTTAACACCTACAGGGACAATGTCTCCACTACCTCTCCAGGCAACCTATTGTGATGCCTGAACACTCTTTACATAAAGAAATTTTTGCTAGTACCCAATCTAAACCTGCCCTGGTGCAATTTCAGGCCATTTCCTCTTGTTCTATCACTTGATTTAGGGAGAAGAGTCCAGCCCCCATGCCACTACAACCTTCTTTCATGTAGTTGTAGAGAGCAATGAGGTCTCCCCTCAGCCTTCTCTTCTCCAGATTAAACAGTCCCAGTTCCCTCTGCCACTCCTCATAAGACTTGCTCTCAAGAACCTTCAACAGCTTCCTTAGCTTCCTTTGGATATGCTACAGCACCTCGATTTTGTTCTTGTAGTGAGGGGCCCAAAACTGATCACAGTGTTCGAGGTGCAGACTCACCAGTGTTGAGTACCTGGGCACAATAATTTCTCTACTCCTGCTGGCCACACTATTCCTCATATACAGGCCAGTGTGCTGCTGGCCTTCTTGTTGATCTCAATAACAAAGTTGCCAGGGTTTCTTAAAACTCATTCAAACTCACCTTCCCTTTCCAAACAACAACAGAAACAAAGACTTGAGGTGTTCATCTGTCCATTTTAACAGTAAGCATGATTTTCTTCTATTTGAAATAAGTCAATTACAATGTAGAGTTGAATGCAAACTGATTGCATTTACCTGGATTTTAACTGTACTTTTTTGGGGAAGTATTTGTGGATCGAAACTGAAATTTAGTAGCAATAAGACATGCACATTTCCTGAAACGAACATGAAGGGGATTTGTTTGTTTATTTGTTATCCTCATAATCTAAAATAAAACTACAAATTGTTGTGAGGCTCAGACATATAAGTGATTTGGCCCTTGAACCAAACCAAAAAAAATAAAACCCCCAAAACCCCCAAAACTAACATGGAGTCATATGAGAATAAAATTCATTTTGTGTGTGACAAAAAATACTATCTTGGGGTTGTCCCAAATTTGGCTTCTTTGCCCAGTGTACAGAAGCCAATTGACACACAGTGTTGAGATATTTGTTTTATTTCAATTCCACACAGAAAAGGTTTTTGGTGATAATTCCACAAAGCTAGCACACCAGTTGAAAGTAATGGTGAATATTCATACAGTAAAATATATTATCTAGGGCTCATGTCAACACCTACTAACTAGACATTTGTTGGTTTCTTTCTTGCTTCATCTTAAATTGATCATGCATGCTCAGAGGGTAAGGGGCTTATCTGGGCAGGGAGCTTCTCTAACTAGAAAGTGCATTTTTTCACATTGTAATGATATTATAATAATGTATGTTAAACATTAGGGCACTGGTTGGGGGACTTCTCTGACTTTACCAAACAGTTGTCATCCTCAAGGATGCATGTTCAGTATTTTGCCTTTCTTTATCTCAACTTTCTTTATCTCACACATGAGTTTTTCCACCCTATTTTTTCCCTCTGTTCTGTTTGAGAAGGAGTGGGAGAGTAGTTGTGAGAAGCCAGTAAACCAGTATCAGTCTACCAGAGAGGCTGGTTGTTTGGGTTCTGATTTTTCTGAGGTTTCCCAGTAGAGGAAAAAAATGTCATTTATTAGTAGATTATGTAACTGTATGACATTATGAGTATCACTTTTGGTTTCATGCAATGTAAATGGTTTTGGCCAAGTGCTGTAATCTGTACTGCCCAATAAACCTTGTAATTAAAGAGCAGGCAAATGCTGGAAGTCTAGGACCATAGTAGGAAGAACTCAACATAAGGAAGGATGTTAGCACTGCAACAGTTCCCTCTCTAATCTGTCTGATTAAATGGCAACTAGAAAGATGCATCTTCATTAGAAACATGTCACTATGTTACTATTAACAACAGCCAAAAAATCCCATGTAAAATTTGAAGGTATATAGGGAAAATTTTAGAAAAAAAACACCCTTTGTTTCCATATGCTAACCCACTTGTATTTAAGTTTTCACAAAGGTTTGGCTTTGACGACAATATTTTAAAAGTAGTAACTTTGTTCCTATGTGGAAATAAAATGAGCATTTATTATTTCAAACTCAAATAGAACTAAACTGAAAATATTTTTGGTTATGCTACTACTTTTCTGCTACAAGGTGTTCAAGAATGAATTTAAATAACTGATTGGAAACAATTTATTGCATTTAGTTATAACAAATCTGCTTCAGTTCTTACGAATTCTATAGGGAAGTTATGCTTCAAAAATTATTGGTAAAGAAAGCTAATTCCCAGGTTTGACCTGGCTTTATAAAACTACAGGTCATGTTCCCTTCTCCCTTCTCTCCCCTTCTCACTCACAAAGTCTGGACTCAAGTATTTTTTCCTGCTTCTTAGTAGATATTTAATTAAAGAGATGATACCTCTGTTCTAATGTTCTTTACAAGTATTCTGATAAACCAAAGAGAATACATAGAGTACGGTGAGTGATTAGAAAGTGACTCTTCTTGAAGCTACTGATTGCATCATGAATGTCACTCTGCAAAATTGCTGCAATCACACAGAACACTCTTGAAAAGGCAAGTTAGCAACTGAAGGGGACAAAAAGTCAAAAAAACCCTGAAATCACCCAAGAATTAAAAAGTTCAAAAACATTCTATGCAAAGTCAGAAGTTTTAAGTTCAACAATTCCTTACTAACTTCATTTGATTGCCACTTTGACCTGTTCCATGATTTAACCGAAGCAAATAGCTAAACATCATGCAGCCACTTGCTCACTCCTTCACCCTCCTAGTGAAGACAGTTTAAAATCACAGTAAAATAAAATACAGTAATAACTATAATAATATTAGTAATGACAATAGCAATGAAAATGAAGATAATAAAAAAAAAGAGGAAGTAAAAAAGAGAGAAGACAAGTGGTACACAATGCAGTTATTCACCACCCACTGAGTGATGCCTAAGCAGTAATGTTCCGTGCCCTGGCCAACAACCCTCAATAGCTATGATGTCCTATTGAACATCATAGATGTTTTATAGAACATCCCTTTGGCTAGGTCAGGTCAGCTGTCTCGGCCATTCTCTCTCCCAGCTTCTTGTGCACCTGCTCACAGTCAGAGCATGGGAAACTGAAAAAGCCTTAGCTTAGGATTTTAAGGATATTACTTTAAGGATATTCTATATAAGGATACTACTAATTCTGCTTTGAATATTTTGGAAAATCCTGAGAGAAGTTCATAGCCGTAATGACCTAGCAATGAGCAACTTCTCAAAAAAAAACATGTTGTGTATAAAAACCATTTGGATAGATCCCACATTTCTTGTGAGTCTCTAAAAGTAATGAAAGAAACTTACTCAGATAAAAATCTTAAATGCCTTTTGCTCTTATCATGTCATGAGCAAGGAGACAGGAAAGACTAATCTGTTACTTTTTGAAACCACAGTTTACTAAATCAGGTTCTTTTAAAATACTTTGTCTCTTATGTTAGGCTTTTATCTTTACAAAATATGAGGGGTGCTAGTGGGAGGAAGGACGTCTTGTTGGCTTTGCAAGGATCATTCAAAAAGTCTGCTGGCTTTGAAGGAGTTTTTGCTACATGCTAGAGTTTACATCTGATTGCAGCTACTTTGGAGCTGTCAATTTTTTTGAGGAAAAAACTGACAAGCTGATTACATTCTCTACAAGCGTATGAGCCCTCTGTCTATTTTTTCCTTTCTTTTTTTTTCAGAGTACAAGTAACACATAAAATCAAAAGTCTTTCCATGCATCTGTAACAAGAAACTGCTCCAATGTCCTTTAGTTTTGACATTGTTCCTCAGGGAAGATTATTCCTGCTTTTCTAGCCACACAAGAACTTCCATTCTACCTTTTATTGTCTTTACTCCTATTTTACATCTCTGCTTAGGCCTTTTGTATAACAGACAAAGCCTTTGAAATACAGCACTAAAGCATTAAGACAGTTAAAAATCATGGAACACTTGAATATTTTGAGCTTTGTTTGAAGATCTCAGAATGTTTTACTGCTTATTCAGAAAGACTCATGTAGCCCTCTAGAGCAGCTGAGCACTGCTCATATTTTGGGTTTGATTAGTATACCTGCAGTCTCATGAAAACTAATGGTATTGATAGCTGATGAAAGACATCTGCCTACAGCAGCTGATATGAACTGATCTGTAGAGAGTTCTGTACAGGGCCCTTTATACTTTCCCATCAAAATTAATATTCTTTTATAAATAGGAGCTCAGTGCTGAGATTTCCTTTCTCTACATTTGTGAGGAATCTTACAGCTACTTGTAAAGCTGTTGTGCAGTGCAGCTTGATTACATGCTTCCTTGTCCTTAGGTCAATGCTGAAAGTAAGATGCAAAGCATGCAATCAAAGCTGTCCTCTCAGACTCCTGAACACTACAAAAGCAATGAGATCCAAGCTTTAGTGTGCACTGTGTGAGCCCGTGCTCTTAGAGACCACAGCTGCTGCAGAAGGATCAAGAACATCAGTAGGAGCAATAGGGTATTCCTTTTGAAAGACTGTGATTGCTATCTGGTCCAGAGGAGTAGTCAGCATGACCCCAGTGATGGAAAGGCTGGCAGTAGTCAGCAGTGTAATGACAAAGACTTGTGGATGTCTTAGGGGTCTCACATACGTGCTGTCTCTCCTGGTAAGACTGTGGCTGTTGTTTACAGGATATGAAGTGAAACACACACAAACAAGGCCTTAATTGGTACATCACTAAGTGAGTGGCTTTAGCATTCAAAGACTATGACGGGTTTTGAGATGCATTACCCAGGACAGTAGTGATAAAAGGGCTTACATGATGCATAAATTATATACATTACATATTAATATATAAATGTATACATCTATGTATAAATTAATAAAATATATATACACACACATATTTCTGTAAGCCTTTATACATATATGTGCTTGTGTATATAGTATACAAACATAAATATTTTCAGATCTGATCACTTCCTGATCCAAAGGAAGAGACAGCTAATCAGAGGGTTCCTGAGAACATGACATATGACAATGTTAAGAAGTGGCTGTCAGCCAGTCACAGCATAGTAGGGAATGATGGTTTCAAAAGTGGCCTCCTCCCTGTATGTAAGGACAGGAAGGGATCTTTCCTATCACACTTCTGGGCCATTCAAAGGGCTGCCTAAAAGCATGGGGGTATGACAGTGTCAAGCAACCTCTGTCAGCCCCAGGATCATAGAATCATAGAATAATAGAATCAACCAGGTTGGAAGAGACCTCCAAGATCATCCAGTCCAACCTGTCACCCAGCCCTATCCAATCAACTAGAGCATGGCACTAAGTGCCTCATCCAGTCTCCTCTTGAACGTCTTCAGCGATGGTGACTCCACCACCTCCCTGGTCAGCCCATTCCAATGGGCTATGACTCTCTCTGTGAAGAACTTCCTCCTAATATCCAGCCTACACCTCCCCTGGCACAACTTGAGACTGTGTCCTCTTGTTCTGCTGCTGGTTGCCTGGGAGAAGAGACCAACCCCCTCCTGGCTACAACATCCCCTCAGGTAGTTGTAGACAGCAATGAGGTCACCCCTGAGCCTCCTCTTCACCAGGAGACCATAAGAGGAATCCTCCTAATTACAATGTCACCTGTTGAGTAAATTGGAATATTTCCTAGAGTCTCTGGGGAATTGCCTGCCTCTTGTTAGTGGGAATAGTCTCAGCTTGTGGACTTTTTACAACTACTGTTCCTTAAACTGTTTGTTATTGCTTATATATATATTGTGAAAGTATTTTCCAACCAAACACCAAATCTGTAAATTTTCCTAACTTTGTATATAGTTGCATGGGAATGGGGTTTTGGATTAATAAATAATTTATATTTTTATTAATTCCCCACCCCACCACCTCTTCATGTCATAACAGGCTGGCACAGTCCCATATCTGCATTCACAACCTCTTTATCCTC
Source organism: Indicator indicator (assembly GCF_027791375.1). Taxonomy (NCBI): domain Eukaryota; kingdom Metazoa; phylum Chordata; class Aves; order Piciformes; family Indicatoridae; genus Indicator; species Indicator indicator. Next base: position 108,967,389 of record NC_072010.1, on the reverse strand, counting down.
TGCAGATATTTAGTGTGCTTGCCTGATGCAGTAGAGTTAGATTCTTGAGTATTAGGACCGAGACTTTGTCAACACAGGATTTACTTCTGAATTTCTCAAAGAAATGTTTATCTTTGTAATGATATCCTTGTGCTAGATTTTACACAGGAAAAATGGGGCAAGGTATTACTTGTGTTTAACTCTGCCAGTTTTCACTCAAAAGTAAAAAAAATTAAAAAAAAAATCTGTGTTGTAGGTTGGATCTACTGTAACTAAAGTTTACCTCACTGGGAGAAAGACTGGAGGGGGAATGTGCTTGGATGACAAGATTAAGTACTTGAAATTAAAGTTTATTATCTGAGATGTGTGATAAATAAAGATAGGGGAAGTAATTTTGCTTCAGCTAATTAAGGCTATAGACAAGCAAGCAGGAAGAATGTGAGGATCCCACTCCCAAGGCAGGAGCTGAGGATATTTTGCACTAGGTCAGATACCGGTCCCTAGCAACAGGTGCAGTGCACCTGGGACACTTGAGTTCAGAAGTTCAAGCACCCACTGACCCCTGAAGAGACCACCACCAGTCACGCAGTGGTTGGAGCTCCTGTTGTGGGGAAGAGGTTCTTTGTTCTTGGATCCAATCAGGATGTTGTGCAGGAAGGGGTCCTGTAACAAGGGTGGGTTATAAAAATCCTCAGTGTGGGGAGGAAAATGTACATGCAGGAAGGTGTGTACCCAGCACTGTAAATAAACCCACTTTAACAGACTTTGTCCCTCAACAGATTTTAGGAGTGAGCTTGTTTCTCACAGTTGCCATAAGGTAGCCTTTGTCTGTTAACATTAAAGTGCTATGTTATTGAATCTCTAATATGCATAACAACAATGTTCTGCCACCATCATAGTGTCATGCAAAATACAAATGATAGGATATTATGGGCACGTAAAGGCTCATTTTGTGCACTTTGCAAAGCATCTTGGGAGACTTAGGAAAGCCAAGTGGTGAACGAATGTTCTAATGAGAACTCTATTGTCTTGTCATAATACCAGTCTTGCAAATCTGTCTGCATGTCAAGACCTTTATGCAAATGAAAGAAGAGAGCTCAGGAAAGAGTCATTTGTGCAAAGTTACTTCTCCAGAATTTAAAAATTTTCTGTCAATGCTACTTCTGAAGGTACTGCTATGAATTCCTAGAAAATGTTTACAGTTTTTTGGAATAATTTACCATTACTAGTTTAGCAGCTGGTATCCTAGACTTACCTATTTTGATGAGCAACTTTTACAATAAGGTTGTTACACAGTTTATGGTGAGTTTTTTTTTGTTTGTTTGGAGTATTTTTGTACAGATGCTGATGCTTAGGTCCTCACTTAGTCTTCAAAAGACTTGTCAGTGTAACAGGTGCTCTTAACAGCCTGCCAGCTGGCCCTGAGCATTCTTCTTCTATTTAACAAAATGTTTGTAATCTATTATCAAGAAAATGTTGATGTCTTTGCAGATATCAGAGAAATTTTGGCAATGTACCGACTATCAGATAAGGTCAAATAGGTACTAAGGCAAAACTTGATATTAAATTTTAACTTAGGTTTGTCAGAACACATCCTTATTGAGAGAAATTAAATGCAGAAAAAATAAAGGTAAGTATGAAGCTAATCTAACTGAGAAGTGAAATCTCAGAAAAAACTCTTAGAACCCCGTGGAAGATAACATATTCTCAACATGCATCCACATATAGACCTGACTTCATTACTTTTAAGATGGTATATCGATGAGACTCTATCTTTCTCCTCTGCAGCTATTCCTTCTCTTAATACAAGGAATTATGCTTCTATGGTTCTTCATAAATTCTGTGCGGGAATACAAGTTTTCAGATGAAGATTTGTGATAAGCATTTCCCAGTAGCAGCCTGAAACAGCTTTGTGTATCTTGTGAGGGGGGTTTGGGTTATGTTCTGAGGCAACTGGATCTCTGTACTTATGCTATTAGAAGGAATCTGCATGTTTAAATGAGGTCTTGGCAGTTGTCTCCACAGGCTGAAACCAAAATGCCACTAATAACTGGAATGTTACTAATGTGAGTGATATTATGAGGCTGTCAATGTCCTTTATGGAATTTTGTGAGTAATCATGACTTGAAATGCAGCTAGAAAAGCAAAGAGAGAGAGATAAAGATATGTAATGTTTTAAAGCATAATTGAAAGTCCCAATATATTACAAAAAATATCTTTTTTTTTTAATACTGATCACTATCAGGATGTTGTTCATTGTTAAGGAAAAACAGGATTAGGATAACATATCTTCTTCCACAAATGTGGGAAAATACATACTTTATAGAAAAATATATTCAGTTCCTAATGGGATGACTGGAAACAATGCTGAAATTAGATAGCAGTGCTCTTTTGCTCCAGGACAGCTTAAGCATATTTTCACTGTGGAGGTCATGGAACTAAGTGATGCTGTTTTAAAGCCTGCTAATGTAAAACAAGACAAATAGTAGTATCTGTTGCTGATGATAAAACAAAATATATAGCAAAATCCTACAGTGTATCCTAATAAGCAGTATTTGTTTGTAAAGCAAGTGGGTCCTGAGCTTGTGCAAACAGTGCTGTGAAACTAAGCCTCAAAGGGTGGAATATGATTCACTGAATAAACCTGGAAGATGAAAGAAGGCTGAGAGGAGATAGGCATGGGTGCTATACCCATGAAGCTTAGAAAATAATGAAGGATGTGATGGATGATGACTGAGAAGCTTGATTTTAATTTACCACAATGGGGACAAGAGTGTGGCTTCTGTTTAAGTTAAATGGCCATCAATAGTTGAGTTGATCCATTGGTGGTATGCCTGTTTACCTCTGAGTTCGTTAAAAGAGTGTAAATATCTCCCTGAGTCAACCAGACCAGCGTAGGATCGAATTGTGTACTGGAATTGCTATATTTTCCTATGTATTGTGTTTTCAGTATATTTTATATCTCTGTCAAATCAGAAATCCTATGTAACATCAAATATCTTCAAATAAGTACATCTTATATTCAGTGTTATACCCTCCACACATGGACTATCTCAAAAAACTTAGAGACTGAGTTCAAATCTGACATGGTGTAATGAAGACACTTCTCTCACTTTTTCTATCACTACATTAGTGCAGTTGAATATTTGAATTAATCTCCAAGCCTATTAAAAAAAAAAAACAAAACAAAATATACAGATTTCCACTCCCCATTTTGGTATGGAAACACCAAATGGTTGGTTTGCTGGAGTAATTGTAGAGCATGTAGACCTGTGTTCTGTTATTGTCTTTCTCCAATAAGTACTCAAGAGCTTTTTCCTAGGCAGGGGAACTTCTGTGAACACACATTTTCAAATATTTTCTGTAGCAAAGATTTTCAACCTGACTTTGTCACCTTAAGCCTGTTTTATTACCCTAAGCTCACATTTCGAAGTCCTGAGACCCCTGCATTTCAATAGAGCCAAAGACCTAAAGCCTTAGATTTGTCTCCCTTCCTTTGTTTTTCAAGAGCTCTAGAAATATCAGCTATATTCTCATGCTCTTACTACTTGTTTTGGAATATTTTGTGGCATGGAATATAATGTTTTTGTTACAAGATATATAGTTTTTTTCTCAGATTATTTCTTAACTTTTTCTTGTCCTAGTATTCAAGGTAAACATAGATAAGAAAAAAGTTTATCATCTTAGGTATGAGAGAGTGGCCATATTGCCCATAAAAGGCAATTTCAGAAGGGGGTTTGAAGGACCACAGACTAACAGCAAAGGCACAGACACCCAAATATTTCGATGAGTCCTACACCATGAATATGTAACAGGTAGGATGAATAATTGTATTAGGTATATGTGACTTTGTAAAAGCTCATGAATAAATAGCTGTAAAAACTTCACTAAGGGATCCCTTGGGACATTGGGAACGGTACCCTTGGGTGCCGTATTTAGTGCTAAATAAATGTAAATGCCATTCCTTTTTTTTGTGATTTTGGCATCAGCTTTGCTCTTTGCTTGCATTTCTTGAGGCCGTGGGGAGATGGGAGAAGCTTCAGAAGTGCTGCTCTGCCTCCAATCCCCTTTTGAGTGGCACACAGTTATGAGGGCCTCCCCAAGGAGCTGTTTGTTCAAGTACACAACTCAAGAGCATTGTTTTGTAGGTTCTGTTCCTGTGTGTCATTAAATATATTGGGCTGGGCCAGCTGGGAACCCAATACAGCAAGCTAAAATACAAACTGATAGACCAGTTTGTGAGAGATGACCGCTTGCCACAAGCAGGCAAATGGCCGCTGATCTGCAGGGCAAATATCTATTTGTTGGGAGATGCTTACATGCTTTATTTCCCTTCCCACAGCCTACTGGCCTTCAGATCCACTGTTTGCAACTCTCATTCTAACAGGTAGCTTTCACCATCTGCTTTCCCATACACTCTAGCAATATGGCATTCCACTGTTGCCATACTGCCATCTGTTCTCATACAGATGTGAGAGACAGCAAAATGTCTTATTATCTACCAATCCTGTCTTTCCACAGTTCTTCTCTCTTTTAGCCCCCCTCTCTTGATAGAAATGCCTCTGAAATAACCACGATGCCAAGCAGATTGCTTAACTAGTTTGAATAACCATTCTCAGATGGGTGTGTGCATATTGCTGCTTTGATTTTCTTAAGGGTGAGGCATGGACAGAAAGGAAAAAAGTGTGCAGTTCAAGGTAACAACAGTAACAGATTTTTGTTGTTGCTATTTTAATCATTTTTAAAGATTATCTTTTAATATCTTTGACTCATCATACATTTTTGTTCTTCTCAAATGTTTAGTGAAAAAAGAATGATAATTTATGTCTGTTGGTTTTCACTGAGGCAAAGCCAAATGCTTCCTGTATCAGAGGGATAACAGACAAAGTACTGTTTTACAAGATCTGACTCATCTTCCCACCTGCAATACGGTTTACATAAATTAAGTTACATCTTTGTCTTTTCAGTTATTAATATTCCTAACATTTTGGAATTTATTAGATGATTTACAGTCCAGCTTTGCTGTCCAACATTCACCTTGTTGCAGGGCCCCTGTAAGAATATGCTTGCCAGCAGCTACTGAATTTATCTAGTACTTTTATGTCAATAGCACTTTTACAAGCCACTGCACACAACACATACACATATGCAATGCTTATGAAAAGGAAAATTTGTATGTGTACAAATATATATGTACATATAATCCATTTACATATTTTTCATCTATATGAATATATGTTCCTGAAAGTTCATACAGAGCTCCATTTTAGGATTTATAGATCTTTGTAGTCTCTCCTAAAAGAAAAAAAATATACAGTTAAGGGAAATTATTGTCTTAGTATTTGAGAATTTCCATTTATAAATGCCTTGTAAAATATTTCACATTTGCTGTACAAGATTCTCTTCATGGAAAGAGTGATGAGAGATGATTATACAGGGATAATGGGGAGAAGTTGTACAGTTTTACCTATTACAGGTTGTTCCTATATAAGTAGACTTATGCTCCTTCTACAAGAGTTGTGTTTTAAGTGCTTTCATCCTGAACAGCTTTCTCCTATATAGGTCTTCCTATAAAAAGAACTGGACTCCTATTTTATTGCATAGTTGTTTATTTTGAAGTTTATATAGCCTCCACAGAACAGGCAATAATAGTAAAAACAACCAAATAACACTCCCTGCCATTTCTTGTTAGAAAATTAAGCAGCTGTAATTCTGTACATGAAGGGGAAATAATGTGACCATTTTGCAGATGTTTTCTGACCCTAATCACATTAACTGAGTCAGTTCTTCTCCCCTAGTATGAGCTGATGGTAATGGATGGCTTCATAAAACTTTCAGGGACAGGTACAAAAAGGTGATTTGGACAGGAAAAACATTTTCTGTCATCCTAGCAATGTCAAAAGCAAGACATGAGTAGCAGAGAAGTTGAGGATAATGGGTAACTATTTTACTGGTCCATAGAACCTTGGTTTCTGTGGCATTTGAAGGATGCTAGAAACTACAGGGGTTTAATGACCTTATGGAACTTTCCATGGCCATTAAATCAGAGAAATCGCATGGGGAGGGAATGACTTCAGTGCTGCTGATGGAAATTTTTATAGGCACCTTGCTGTTTCCCATGGTGGGGGAAGATGGAATAAAATAATGACAGGCAAAAGGTCAAATGCTTCAGAGTACATGGGCACCCAATTAATCAGATGTTGGTCTAAAGTCTACCCAAGCTTTTCTGGAATTATTTTGGATTTGCAAAATTGTTTTGCTATCATGAAAATGAGCTATCTTCTTTTTGTTTTGTTTTAGTGGGAAGTTTTTTTTTTTATTTGAAGATGTATCTATTATTTACCTATAAAAATTTTAGTATTTTGCACTATTGTTATATTTTCAATTCAAATTCCATCCTGAGTTCAGAAATATAAAATTGAGTAGAAATAATATATTTTTTTTTTACCATTTTTACCATGAATATGTCTTTGTGCGATTTTTTTCTTCAGATTCTGCTCATACACTGCAGGATAGTAACACTTCTAATACCACAAACTGTGAAATCACTGAAGTTTAAACATAGAGTTTGTTTCTTTTGAATTTCATACTTTTCCTGCATGAGTTGAATTACCTGATGTAAGATAGAGATAAGATGACAGTATTGCAGCAAAATCAATTTCTGGCTTGAACAATCAAATACGTTGTAGTATATCCTTGCTTCATGGCCTAATCTTCAGAACTATTTTGTGCATGCATAAGTCCACTGTAATAAATACAACCTATGCAGTCAATGTGTGAAATATGAGCTTCACTGAGGAAAAAAGTAAGACCAGAATTTCATCCAAAAGGATTATATGCAAGAACTCAGTGTATTAAATGAACTTACAGTACATAAGTACAGGGTTTGCTGAAGTACTTCTACCTGGAGCTGATCTGCTTGTTTCCCTACTGACAAAATATATTTTAAAATTCTTCCTAAAAAGTGGTAGTTTTTTGCAAGTACCCATTTTCCATACTTACAAAACCTACAGAAATAGAGTTTTGGGACCATCCATGGAGATATTCAAAAGCCATCTGGATGTTGTCTTGAGCAACTTTAGGCACTAAGCAGCCCTCCCTGAGGAGGGTGCTTGGACAAGAGGGCCTCAAGACGTCCCTTCCAACCTTAATCCTTTCTATGTCTATTCTATGGATAACAAGACAGAAAATCATAGAATCATAGACTCATAGAATCAACCAGGTTGGAAGAGACCTCCAAGATCATCCAGTCCAACCTGTCACCCAGCCCTATCCAATCAACTAGACCACGGCACTAAGTGCCTCATCCAGTCTTCTCTTGAAGAAGAACAGCGATTCCGCCACCTCCCTGGGCAGCCCATTCCAAGGGGCAATCACTCTCTCTGTGAAGAACTTCCTCCTAATATCCAGCCTATACCTCCCCTGGCACAACTTGAGACTGTGTCCCCTCATTCTGCTGCTGGTTGCCTGGGAGAAGAGACCAACCCCCCACCTGGCTACAACCTCCCTTCAGGTAGTTGTAAACAGCAATGAGGTCACCTCTGAGCCTCCTCTTCTCCAGGCTAAAAAAACCCAGCTCCCTCAGCCTCTCCTCACAGGGCTTGTGTTCCAGGCCCCTCACCAGCTGTGTGTGACAGCTCTCTGTGTGTGGCTACTCATAATTTGTAGAATCATAGAATCACAGAATCAACCAGGTTGGAAGAGACCTCCAAGATCATCTAGTCCAGCCTATCATTACATCTAAACCAAGCAGCTAGTAGGGTGACAATATCATAATATGACAGTGCCCAGTACAGCCACAAAACAGCACTAATCCATTCCCCTAAAGTGATAAGCACCACCAGAAAGAGCACATTGAGTACAAATACTTAAGGTTTTACGTGACATAACCAGGGCTGGGACACAGCATATCAGCCCCAGCCAATATTGGAAAGCAAACACATCAACATGACAAACATATTATGGAGGAAAAAAGGGTATACAAAATTCTTTAAACAAGACTTAATGGAATCTTCTTGTTATCTTGTTTCTTGTTATTTGAACTGCTTTTTTTGCCCCACTCTGGTAGCCAACTGTCCCAGTTTATGCAATCCCACTCTAACAAGCAAGATGCCCACATGAAGATCAGGAAGGAAAGATTAAAAAATAAAATAAAAGAAAAAAACACTGCAGTTGAGATAAGGAGTTTAATGGAAATAATACAGCCCACAATTATCTCAGGCTGATTCACAGAAAAGCACAGCAAAAGCAGAAACAGCAACAGAAGTCAGCCATAAAATGCCTCTCCCACCCCTCAAGCCTACAGCCAGCCCAGGGAAAAAGACCAGCATTCCAAACCTGGAAACCAGAACCAGCAATTGGAAATAGGAAGTCTCTTATGTTAATGATATAGTTTATGATCAAATTTGTAAGCTTCCACACACCCCCAAGGCAACCTCAATGGTGCCTGCCTATTGGCTCCTCGATCTCAAATCTGGACTCTGCAACAGGGAGGGAGGAGAAAGGGCAGTGGCCAAACAGGTTCAGCTGGTTCATTAATTCCTCTTCCAGGGCAGTTAAATTCTGAACTATGAGCTCATGATACTGTGTTCCATCCAGTACTTTCATTTTAAAGTTGGCATGACATCCTTATAGTATTGAATATCAGCAGCAGATTCAACTGAATTCATGACAGATTGGCAGAAATGGATCTAGTATTCCCAAAATGTGTTAATTTTTATCCTTTCTGTGTTTCCTTTTCATTAAGCACTTTTTCAGTTAACACAACCATTTAATTTATTTAGATAAACTCATGTTTGGTTTTGTTACAACTGGAGTGGAAATACCTATTGTCCTTGGTAAGAAGAGATATGCTAGATAAGAATGCACTGGCAACAATTCAGTGCACCAATGATATTAATATCAAAATAGAAAATCTGTTGTTAATAAATGTATGTATACAGTTTCAATGCGTTCTCTTGGCTACTCTGTTTCATACTTTAGTTTCATGCTTGCTATTAGGCAATTAGACTTGAAAGTATGTTGAGAATGATTTGCATGCTTTCTACTTAAAGCAAGCCTAGCCTGAGGGACTTTTCTGCAATCATTTACATTCAACCTATGCTATATGGTGTTGTGCATGCTAATTTTAACTCTGGATATGTGAGAAAAGTGACTTGCCTCTATGTAAAAATTGGCAGCTTCTCACTGTCAATATATTTCTGTCATATGGGCCAAGAGCTCTCCTTGGATACCCTTGTCTTGCAGAGACAGCAATGTGTGCATGCAAAAGAGTAATTGGGTCCTCTCTAGCAGTTCTGGTATCAAGATTTTCTATGAGTGGTAAAGGGCTGCTGTAGTAGGATCCCAAATTTATTTTTCAGCTCATGCATGATTAGCAGTGGTAGACTGCATGTCAAGTGTGCTGCAAGTGCAGCCATTACTTGTATTGATCTTGTTTTAATCAGAAAGAATCTAATTTGATTTTCAGGTGCCTGTCTGACTTTTCAAGGTTCATGGCTGAGACAAGAAGAAGAGGTAATCTTTTGGTTTCTTAGCTTCAAAAATAAATTTTAAAAGGGAGGGGACGGACATTACACTGCTTTCTAGGGTAGGTATGGGATTGTGTGTTTTGGTATATTTGTATGTGTTTGGGTTTTTTTGTTGGTACGTTTGTTTGATGTTTTGTTTCTTTTTAATAATATGATAATAAGAAAACTACATGTTCATAAATGAATTTATATTTGGGTTTAACTCTGCCTATAAAATGTCACATCTGAATCTCATTGCATAATAAAACCTAAAAAAACTTTGGGTCTGGTTCTGTCCTTAGTAACTGTGAAACTCTCTGGTCTATTAGACTTTTTATTTCTTTTGTTTTTTTTTTTTTTTTTAGCTGTTTTGTTTTTTAAATTGCAGCAGCAGCATTTTACAGCAGTTCCTACTGTGCTAAATACCATACAAACACAAAGCAAAAGACAATGCCCTCCCCAGGACCTTACAGACTAAAAGATTAATAGGAGCACACAGATGTGAACTGCCTTGCTCAAGGTTACCCATCATGCCAATAACAAAACTAGAATTAAACTGGTCCCTGTGTCCCAATCTAGCACCCTGTTGATTGCACCACAGTGATTCTGGAAACTAATTTGAAGTAGTATTTTCAACTTATGCATACAAGTTGCCATAAAACCTAAACGTGACAGTCCAAAAGGCAGCTAGGTGAGAATAAAACCCCCTTGACAAGGGAAATAGAGGGTACGTAGTCATACCTAAGGTAAGAGTTACTTTTTTCTTTGTGTCATCATTCATCATCCTTTGACAAAAGGGTGTTCTGAATAGAGTTGACAGCCTTTACAGACAGCCCTTCACAGTACAAATGGAGGAAAGAGGCTGTTCCTATTCTCAAGCTTCCTATTTAACTATGAAATTGTAGTCTATCAAGTTTTCCTGCTGCTTAACACAGTATCACTGGATCATCAGCAAAACCCCACTTCCAGATAGGAGCATCAAGGACATTGTGCCCTCATGCTATGGTCCTCCTTAGGAGGAGTTGTGCAAGTTTCCTTAGAAGGAAAAACAGAGACAGCAGGAGTCTTATCAAGTATTTAATTGATGTTAAGCTATGATCATTCAGCTAAGATCTTGGTCAGAGATATATCAAATTAAAATGTAGGCCTAACTTGAGCAAGCCTCAGTATAGGCAATGTTCTAATCTCATACAGCACTAGACATATGTTCTCCTAAGGTACTTGAATAATAAACAAAGCAGGTCCCAAAACCTACATTTTGTTTCTATTGAACTGTTATAACAACACATTGTGAGCAAGCAAACACTGCATGAGTTATGCAGACTGTGGTTTACAACCAATTGACTATGTGTGCTGTGAGACACTATATTCAGATTGTCTCTGCTTCTATAAGACATAAAAATAATTTTAATCTATGAAGAACATGAAGAAAACTGCAGCATTCTGATCAGAAACATGCTTTCTTAACACCATTCTATCTCAACTGGAGCTTGAAGTTTAGACTTGGAACTTGAGTCATAATGGCTTTTTTCTTGTAGAAGAAAAGTCAGCTATTTTGCATATGTATTTTCAGTGCATGCACTGCTTATTTCTGGCAATTATTCTAGTTAAATTTTTCATCACTTTTCCCTGAGGTTAAGGACTCTATACCACAGCCTTCTAGAAAACTGCGAAGAAGACAATAATTACTTTTATTTTGTCTCTAGACAGAATCAAACAAGACACATGTATTCTCTTTTTCTGTGCTATTCCTATTGAGTGGAAGAGAGGGCAGTGAAGTAAGATAACAAAACCAAAGGAAATGTTCTAAAATAAAACCACATTCTTTAAAATTATTCAGTATTATATGTCAAATACTGTATAGCTAATTTAAATGGGATATGCAGCATAATTAATATTTTTGTCAGATGTATTCTATAGAGAAGCTTTCCATTACTTGATTTTTTTCCTGAGAAAATTATTAATAATTTACACTTACAAGAGTTGTAACTGAAACATTGAACAGAAGGAACCTCTTTATTCCTTTAAATAACAGAAGATGTTAATCAAATCAAGACAAATGGACATTTAAAAATTATTAAATACTCTGTACAACCTTCAAACCAAGAACAATATTCATCAATTATTCAACACATTTTTGACTAAGAAGTTTCTCACTAGTTGTATTCTAAGTTATTCCCAATGATTAGCAGCCTTCCTAAGTGCTGTAAACAATATGTTGCCTTGCAGCAATCTAGAAAATAAAACTTACCTGAATACTTCTGTTAACCTTTTAAGTTAACAGTTAATAGGCACCAAAGAGCTGATCCTTGTGATCAGTACTTTTATGATACCTTTTAAAAATCATGACTTTATATTTGGGTGCTGCCATTGTGCTGGATGGGGTGCTATGGAAAAGCACAGTATTTAAGAGAAATGGCTGCAATTGCAAATTCTTCCTCGTTATGTTGGCTGGTTAATTGTCTAACTTACAGTCTTCCTGTTTATTAGATATGGGTTTCTCTGTTGTCCTACTCTGACATTTAAGAATAGGAAAAAATAAAAACTTCAATCATGTTTTAAACCTTATCAAACTGGAAAGCAACTTTACTGAAGGTTATAGCAGGCATTATATTAAATATGACAGGGGCATGATCTCTTGTATTGTTGTTTTTATTGTTTATTGTTGCCTATATTTTATGCACTGCTTTTTCTTTTTTTTTTTTTTCCCTTTTCCCTTTTCCTCTTGGCCTTTCCTACAGCACATAGGACTTACTTAAATGATTGGAATTGGACACATCCAGATTTTCTTATTAACCTCAAAAAATTACAGTCTAAACCAAAAATACTTAAAAAAATCAGCAGACAGTGTTTGTGCTCTCTAGACTCTCAAATATCTTAATAATTTCTAAGTTTGGAGTCTGAAGCTTTTCTGAATTTAAATGCAGCTATCTTTTCTCTCTTACTCTTTCAATATTAGTTTTTCCTGACCATATACATGTTTCTTTTGGCTGTTTCAGATCAGTTTCTGTTATTGCTTAATATTAGAATGTATTACAATTATCCATAAAAGTTTGTTTAATACAATTTTCATAAACAAAATATGCATATTTTTTCTTTCCCTGATATGCTTTACCAGTCTCTTTTTTTTTCCCCTTTTGTTCTTATGGGTTCAAATATAACCTTCAAGGAATATGATGTAAAGACTAGTTTTTCATTAAATTGACATTCTTGAATGTTTCACAGTTTATAAATGCTAAAGTGCATGGTGTGGAAGAATTTTGGTTGGAATACTCATGGTTTTCTACTTCAGAAACCTTGAAACATGACATGCAGTTACTTTCAGTATCAGACCAGCCTCAACTGTTTAAATTCATTGGCCTATGTTGTGGAATAGTTGAAAGCTTTTTGGTGTGGTTACAGTAGTGCATCGATACTTTGCTTTGAGCTGTACCTCTGGTGAGGGCTAATGGAAGGAGGAGCACTGAGAGTAAACCAGTGAAAACCAGTGAGTTGGAAGTGGCAACCAGTCTCTTATCCTAGTTGGGTGATTTGTCAGTGTCTTTAAGGTGCAACATGAAGCTGTGTTTCACTTGCACCTTTCAGAGAGACTTCCAAAAAGCAGCTGCCATTCTGCCCTGTGTGGAAGCTACAATTATGGTTGGTAACTGTATTTCCTTTATTCTTATTCAGGTGTCTGTCATAATTTGTTCACTGGCTGCTAACAGGCAATGACCTGCTAGAATATCAGGTTAATGAAGCTTTTATGTTAATGGACACAACTAATGTGAGACAAATTTTAGAAGAGCTAATACGATATATTGTCCTGTAGAAGTTATCTTGGCCTCATATAGTCGAGTAATATTACAGTCCCAGATACAGAGAGGGAAGAGGTGTTTAGATCAAGCAATGAATGCCAGTATGAAACTACGAGTGGTAAAATGCAGTCCTACTACCTGCTGGGAACAGCAAGAGAAAAGACCAGAAAAATAAAACATCCTTTGTCCTATATTTATTCTCTGCAGTTTACTGAAAGTCTGTAATCTGCGGTTCACAGGGGGGTTGTGTGCAAGAAAAAGATAAAGCTTGTACAATTATATGGAGAAAAAAATGCAGGAGGAAAATTCTATCACTTTATTCATACACTTTAGGTAAGTTGGAAACTTCTGGAAATAAACCCCTGATGCTAAAATACATTTGAAATGGCTTTTCCCTGGGTTGCTGTTAGAGCAGCCTGAAATGACCCACTTGAATGGGTATTCAATATCATTTGCTTAGCCTTGTTTGAAAAAGTGTTCAAATTCATGATTGCAGCATCAATACTGATCTTCACTGGAAATTTTTCAGACATATTTATTGAGAAATGTTAATTACTCCACCTTTATGTAATTTTGAATGTGTTTTCATACAAAATTTGGTCCTTGTGACAATATTTTCCTTAAATTTCCAAAATTTGATCCTGAAGTTGGCAAGTAATGTGTTTGCACATCTGCAGAAAGGTACAGGTTATGAAAAACAACTCTTCTGGAGAAAGTGTGAGGTACTTGGTTAGAATATTTTGAAACAAAGAGGTATGTCTCAAGCTATTACTAAGCAAAATTAAATTCAAAGTCCTTGAAGGACTGGGATACAAACTGCATCAAAAGTATCTTAGTGCAATAATGTGGAGAATTGCCTCATGGAAAACTACAAAGTTCTACGTCAAAATACTCTGGAATTGATTTAGCTTTAAGTTTACAAATGCTTGTGAAACCTCATTAGATTTTTCCTTATTATCATGTCTTCCCCTTAAGTTTAAAGAGGCATCTTTAAACTTAGGTACAGACATTTTATTTGTAAAACTAATTCTTATTCGTTTTCCTCAGCAAAAGCAATGAGGATTTTTTTTCTGCTTATGTTGACTATTGTAATAGTACCTTTGCAACCAAAATGCCCAATGCCCACAGCGTTAGTTGTTTGAGGGTTTCGGGAAGGGTATTGGTTTTTGTTTCTAAGTAAGGGTAAAATTGTGACTTGGTAATTCTTCTCCTCACTGGTGTTCTGACAGTGAAAGCAATTCTTACTTTTACAGAGATAGTTTCCTTAGCAGTCTCAGAAAACAACAGACCAAAAATACCCTAAAAATTCAAAGTTTTTTTGGTGACATTTTTGGTCAATTTATTTAGAGGGCAAAGTAGTGAAGAATTGCTGGCTTTTGTTTTGTTTTGGTTTGGTTTGGTTTAGGTTTTTTTGCGGTTTTGTTTTTTGTTTTTGGGGTTTTTTTTGTGGGTTTTTTGTTTGTTTGTTTGTTTGTTTATCTTTTCTGAGCATACAGCAATTCCAGTACTAAGGATAGACTGGAATGACAAGTTTAAAAGAGTTAGACTGTCCAGTGCATCAGCTGTACACACCTGTTATGGCATGTGATGTTGCATGTGTTTCTGTGGAATTGTGTCTCCATTCTGTGTTTGTTTTAGAAAACTGTATTATCAGTATCTTAACAGATCAGGTAGTTTCAAATATAATCACCTCATGATATTGGAAGTACAATTTAGACGGTGATATTCAAGGCAGGATGGATAATGATGCAAGTTTTGAAAATGAAATGTTGCTTTTCAGTGAAAATTTGATATTTCTATGATTTTTAATGTTGGTGTTTTCAGAAGATTTTAAGTACTCCTCTTCTTCTGCCTTGAGAAAACAAAATATTACAAAATTCAGGGAACTAAAGGAGTCAAAAAATAACATGCCTATTTTAATCAAAGATCAGAATACATGAATCTCTAAAGAAGAGAAAATTAGAACTTGGACTTGTAAAAGTGCTGCCATGTGTAAAGCTACTCACACAAGAAAGTGACTGAAGAACCTGATGTATTTGTTTATTAAACAGAATTGTTGCAGTAGGTCTGCATATATGTAAGTGCTGTGAGATGTCTCTTTGAACTGGGGAAAAAAAAGAAATTTTTCTTATTGAGTAGAAAGGAAAAACCAGTGAAAAATAACATTTTCAAATATGCTGTTTGAACACAGCACATAGTCTTTTATTTCTATATGAAATAGTGTTTGTGATCTGGTTCTATTCCAGTTTGATTTTCCAAAACAAAGCCATCTTACTTTGACAGAAGAGGGCAGTGTTTCTTTACAATTGTGAGTGGAAAATATGTATGTTAAAGATCACTCTCAAGAGAGTATTTTGAGCCAGTGAATTTAAATGTAATAAATACCCTCTGAATATGCTACTTAGTAAAAATAACAGACAATGAAAAAGTCGACATTATGGTTGCTTAATTGTTGTCAGCATAGAATTGTACTGACCCAAGGAATATCATGTAACTGTTAACCATACTACAAAGATGACTGATTTTTGTGTAATGTTCAAAGATTAAGTTTGTGAAACAGCATCTGAGTTTACAAATGGCAAAATGGTAAAAATTAAGCATAATGCTACTGCTTTATGGAATGTATTAAACACAATAGCATCAATAAAATATCTTTGTAGGAATTCAGTATATGAATCAGCACTGACATCTCACACTTCAGGTGCTGCACTTGCTGTTTTAGTGCTACCCTTTAGAGAGGATACAAGCTAAAAAAAAAATACAATCACCATTTATGAAGAGAATAAGGAATTAAGCACATCTTTTACCTCAAATGAGTCTCAGCTGACTTGAATACTTGGTTTATTGGCCTTTTAAGATAGGGATGTTTGCTAAGTCTGGATCTGTACAATTGACATATATCAAAAAAAAAAAAAATACAATCACCATTTATGAAGAGAATAAGGAATTAAGCACATCTTTTACCTCAAATGAGTCTCAGCTGACTTGAATACTTGGTTTATTGGCCTTTTAAGATAGGGATGTTTGCTAAGTCTGGATCTGTACAATTGACATATATCTACATCCTGAATTTCTCCCTTTTCTTCTTCTTACTACCCACTCCCTGTCCTAACATTCTTCCTTTACTATAACATTGCAGGGGATGAATGAATCCAACAGCTCTTCTTTGTGGAGGACTGAGTTACTCCATAGCCAAGAGGTTTGTTTATATGGACATAGGAAATAAAGTTTCTCCAGCACTTGATGAAACTGATGACCTAAACAGGGATTAAAATTTGGTTTACTTGGGGCTAATGGTGGAAGTGATGTGCTCTCATATTTCCACACAGCCTTGTTATATTGCTGCCAGTCTCATTAGCCTCTTGCCCAAAGTAAATCTTGATCGGAGAAGAGTCCTAGGAAGAAAATGGTTGTGTAGAGAGCAAATATCAGGTTTAATTAAATAACTTATTATTGAATAGCAAAGCAAGGGGATTGAGGAAGGGGGAGGGAAAGTATTTAGAAGTTTTTTTTCTTGATTTCTTTTTGAAATCTGTTTCCTTTCTTCCTCTATCTATTTCTGCAAATAATTTTGATTAAATTTAATGCCTGGGGAAAGTGCCTCTGTAATCCAAATACATTTCCATGGAGAAGCAGTAGCACAGAAAGTGGTGGCACAAGAATCTGTCAGTCATCTCCAACTGAAGGAACAAATCCTGCTGTAGTCTTTAGCTTTTCCTTCCTCTGTTGCTCACAGAAACTCCAGGTGTGAGCTGTGGCTCACTTGAAATAGGAGACAGTCTGTCAAGCCCGTTCATGTGAACTGCTAGAAAAATCCTCATGTTTAGCAGAACATGAATTTTACGTAGCAATAGTATGAACACATTGGGAAGCAATGATCTAAAGAGAGAAACTTCATGTCTTGTTGACAATTGACTGAACAAGCCTGGGGTTGCTGTTGCAGCCGTGGTAACATACTGTCCAAGGTCGTGGAGACAGAGAATAGCTTCTATGTTCCTTAAATGATCTTCTCTTGCATCTCCTGTGACATTTTAGGTGTTTATAAATGTGAAATTACTCTTCATGGTGAGACTGCACAGAAAAAAACCTTTCCCTTAACCCTTTATATGGGAAAATGAAATTTCTGAGAGAGATGGTGCAGCTTTTTTTAATTGGTACTTATCCTGCAAACATCAACATTCTTAGTGTAGTGTCAGGACAGGAGACAATGTGATCTGATAATCACAGAATCACATAATGGGAGGGTTTGGAAGGAACTATTGTGCATTCAGCTGGAGAACAGACAGTAACAGCTAGCCAAAATGCAGATTCATTGCAATGAATGTTAGCTAGCACTCCTGACAATTAAATTATAAGTTCAGATGCCAGTCAGGAATGTACTGCTCCACAGCTAATTCTTGTGCCTTCAGGAATGTTCTTTATAGAAAGATGAATTAAAACATGGGCACACTCCCTCACAAAAGGGAAACCAAACTCAAATATATCCAGAAAAAGCTCACTCACTCAAAAGGAGAGAGGATTCACTCAAGGATATATCCAGAGAAATATTCATACACCAAAAGGGAGTGTGAAGACTCACTCAATCTGTGGAAGTATTCTTGAAGAACATCCAAGATCTGACGGTTGCCCCATTTCTCTGTCAGAGCTCTATTTATACTCTGCTTGAGTTTGAACTGTGGTCATTCTAAAGAGTTTGTGGCAAGTGCACAACAAGAAAGGATAAGGGCCTGGCCTGTAAGGCATTTTTTAATGGTCACGAGGAGACAAAATAATCGTTGCAGGGTCTTTGGCAAGCCCTAGTCTTTGCAGCTGTCTGTCAGGTTTCTCTCAGGCTTTTTCTGAGGTCCCTAGGTGCAGGAGTCTACACTTGCCCTTGTCGAACTTTATTAGATTCCTCTCTGCTCAACTCTCTGGCCTGTCCAGGTTTTGCTGAATGGCAGCACAGTCTTCCAGAGTGTAAGCCACTCCTTCCAGTTTTGTACCATAAGCAAACTTACTGAGGGCATGATCTATCTCTTCTTCCAGATCATTGATGACTGCTGCCTCACAGCCTAACACAGCAAACCCACCTTTTCTTCCTCTGCTGCTGGTGGTTCCACCAGTGCTGCCACCATCTTTGCTGCTCCTATCCCCACCATGCCCCCTGGTAGAGCCATTCATGGTCCCTCAATCTTATGGCCACAGGAAATTGGTGGAGTCAATATCCCTGGAGGTATTTGAAAGATGTGGCATTTGGTGACATGGTTTAGTGGTGACCTGGCAGTGCTAGGTTAATGGTTGGACTTAAGATTCTATGATTCTATAAATATTTTTATTTTCATAATTTTTTGCTTATGACATAAGCTATGGTTATGTGTTTGGGTAGTTTCAGGCTGTGCTTAGTAAATGTCCCACAGATCTTGAACAGAAAGTGATAGCATTTAAATAAATTACCATTGGATGTAAAAAGGACAATAATGATAAGGACTAAATAATCCCATTGGTCTGAAAGCCAACATAAAGTTAGATCTGTAAATTAACTTTTCCTCTTTTCAGCTTCCCTCACTCTGGCAGATACTAGCTCTGGCTTCTGCTGGTTTTGCTGACCTTGGCTGCATTGCTTTGTTGTGGCTAAATACTAACAAACTACTCTCTGCTCTTCTTTCCCTTGTCCCGTGTATGGGGGGGAGAGAAGGGAACAGGGACGGTTGCTATTGGTAACCCCCTGGTTTTGTCCAGTGGGGTTCTTGTGCTGTTTATAAATACCTGTAAATATTGTATATTTTGTATATATTCATTGCATTCCATGTTTCTAAATTGTAGTTCTGATTGTAAATAGAGCTTCATTTGCTTTCAACTAAGCTGGTCTGGCAATTATATTGTTGGGGGAATTTTCAACCCACCACAATGCTATAGTACTGACTCCTGCTTTTCAAAACCACCTGAGAAAGGTACTTGAACTGGCTTTAGTTTATAAAAAAAAAAAAGAACAAGTTAAAAACTGCATCACCTCAGTACTATGAGATGCTGAAGGTGGGTATTTTAATGAGCCATAGGTGGCCTTCAGTGTGCCATTTTTTGCTGCGTTCTTCACATGTCTTTTTGAAAGAAATTGCTAGCAGGATTCTATGTCTGTGAAAACATAATTAGCCTGATTTAGAATAAGATTTCAGGGTGATTTTCATGTCAGAATTTCAAGACAAAGAGAGATTTATTGCTTTCCATGAATGGATTGAGGGATGGGTGAGAAATTTGGTTTTGTTTTGTTGAATTTTGTTTGTTTGTTTCCTTAATGGAGAAGATAAATCTGTTGTGGATTAATACATTACCCTGTTTTCCTTGAAAAAAAATTGAAATACCATAATTTTCACATTTGTTTTCTTGTTAATTAAGAAAATAAAAATCAATTACATTTATTACACAATAATGTCTTTCCACTTACTACAAAATTTTGTAAAGATTTATAAACCAGGTTGAATGGTGGGGTGCTGTGTGCTTTCAACTACTTTAATTCTATTTTTTCTCTCTTCTAATTTCACTATTTCATAGGGTATTTTTTTTTAAAAGGAAGCAACCCTAACCCAAATCCCTAAAACAATTTTCTAACTCTAGTTCCCTAAACCCTAATATTAATTCCTAATTCTAATCCCCAACACTAACCCCTAAACCTGACATGTTGAAACTCAAGTACAACCTGTAACACAGAAACAAGTGATCCTTGTAACTGCATCTGCAATGCAGCACTTGAAATATAACTACTGCTTTGTCCTACTGTGGCAGGTACAATCTACCCCCCTCATAGAATGCATGAAAGAGGCTTGCAAGGAGATGATCTTTATCATGTCTCTGCTGCCTCTGTTTCTGGAATCCTTTTGTTTGCTTGGAGAACCCACTAATTAAGAAACTGACCACAAGTCAAACCAACAAGGGTATAAACGGGGTGCTACTAAGGAGAGGGGTTATTATTCCTACTCTGCATAGAAGCAGCTCTGACAGTTTGGAACTTTTCCCTATTAGCACAGAATCAAAATTAGCACACAACCCCACCATCCCCACCCCCACTTCTTGGACAAGGACAGAGAAGACCATCTTGAAGCTTTGTTGAAAAGTGGCAAAAGACTCAGAGCAATTTTTACTCTGCCAGGAATAAAATGGCTATAAAGAGTTTTGGTTATGTTGTTGTTTGCGATTGTGATGGTTATTGTCATTGTATTGTATCAGTCCATTAACTGTATTGTACTTGCACTTCTATGTGTTCAATATTGGAAATGATAATCCACAACGAGAATGAAACCTCCCTGAAACTGGACTCCCTTTTAACTTCGGAGGCAAGACATGACCACCACCACTCCAAGGAGACCAGTCAAATTGTGACTGTGGTCATAGGGTGGATTGTAGTAGGTACAATTTACCGCATGACAGGAAGGAAGAATGAGACTTGCAAGGAGCTGATCTTTATCAGGTCTCTGACACCTCTGTGTTTGGAATTCCTTTTTTTTTTTTTTTTTTTTTTTTTTGTGTGTGCTTGGAGAATCCACTAATTAAGAAACCGACCACAAGTCAAACCAAAAAGGGTATAAATAGGGTGCGGTTATGGAGAGGGGTTGTTGTTCTGACTCTCCATGGAAGCATATTCACCGTTCAAAACATCTCCCTGTTAGCATGGAATCTATGGAAGCCCACCACCCCACCCCCACCTCCCTGCTCCTTGGTGAGTGTGTGTATATATATATAAACATACATACATACTTACATACATACATACATATATCTATCTCCTGGGTATCCATGGGAGATTTTCCTTGTATAAGTGAGCTGTGGGCACCATTTTGGTGCTTCTTTCCAAATACTGAAATACTCAAAATAATATAACAGTTTCATTAATTGTGCAACAGAATTTTCCTAACCAACAATCAAACCTGTAACTTTATTATGTTGTAAGGAGAGCAGATTTAATTGTAAGAAATCAGAGGTAGGTTGCTTTTTATAACTCTCCCATATGGTCTGACTCCTTCCTAACACCCACTTATTAGGGCTCACCTTGCCCAAAACATCTCTGGCGCTGTTATCCTGCTTTGCTCATTACTTGCCACCTTCATAATAAAACCAAAACACATTGCATAGATACACTCTCCTCCAACAAAGTGCAACAACCAACCCTCTTCTGACACTTTGCTCACTTTTGCCATCACTCTTTAGTGCCCATCTTTTCCCTCTGCCTTTGAAAACACAAGTCAGTGAGATGCTGATGCACATCTTAACACTTTCTGAGATCTTGGTTCCACAAAGGATTATCATCTGAAGTCTTAAAACAGATAAAACTCTAAGCCTCACAATTAAAACCCTGAACACTGTGGAGACTCGGTCTGCCTTGCTACCCTTGACCAGCCCTTCCTAAAAGGCTCCATCATCTCCATGAAACATTATCAAGATCACTACCCACACAGACCATTGAAAGCTACTCCACTGGAGATGATTGTACAACCTTTGCCTAAACCATTTAGGCACAACAGCAATTTTACCATAGTCTCTTATTGCTATTAACTGTAATCCCTAACCTGAATTCGTAATCCCTAACCAGAATTCACAATCCCTAACCCTAATTGTAATCCATATGCCATAAAACAGAAATACCCAAAACTTCCATGTGCAAGACCAATCCACAGTTGAAGTTTGTTATGCAAGAAAAGCATCCCGAATGGCACTAGTACAATAAGGACATAAAACCTGAGGAAGTTTGAAGATGCAAAATATATGCCATGCAAACAACAAAATGCCACCATCACAGGCTGAAACTACGCTGCCTGTGCTAGTCATGTGCCAAAAAGTAACCCACTCCCTTTCCCTACCTGGACAGCCTTTCCCCTTTGCTAACTTGAAAATCCCGCCCTGCTATTCCAAACCTTGTCCACCAACCCCTGCCACGTAATCTCACCATCAGTCCGATTAAGAGCAACAATCTCAGCAACTCACACAGTGTACTGGAAAAGCGTTGGGAAAAAGAAAAGAGGGAAAAAAGTCTATCTTCAATAAAGTTGACAATTCCAGGAAAATGCAATGTACCTAAAAATATGCATAATATTGTTAAACCACCTTGCTAGTTCTGCCAACTCAACACGAAACTGTCAACCAGAAACATAGAGGTGCATACAAGCGTAGTTTGTACTGCATATGCTGCTGAACTGGAACCCTTTCCAGGCTCTTCCCTCAAACAGACACCTCTGCTTCTCAGAATGCCTCTGCCCAAACAGCTCAACCAGCACAAAAGCTGCCAATGGCTAAAGGAACTTGAGAACTCTAACCAAGAGCATACCAGAAGAATGAGCTTCCCACAGTCACCTGGGAAAAAAGGGTAGTAGGGCAACTAACAGAAGGCATAAGGATTGCCAGAGAAGCAGCAACAAATTCTTTGCTTTAAGTTTAGAGTTTGCAACATGCTAAACAGGGAGAGTGGCCCTTGCTGGGAATGATGATACCTGCTCTTTTACTGCAACTACATCTATTGAGTTGTCAATGCAATGGGTAAGTAATTAATTTGTTTTCTGAAGCATAACTGGGAAAGGAGAGATGTTGTTCTAATCCATGTAGAAAATTAATTTACTAAATATACTAACAGCATTGTTATCAAAACTCATGTGGTTTAGGTTCCTGTAAACACTGCAAAACACTATGGGATGATGCTTGTTTCTAGTGAGACCTCACACAATATTTAACTTCTACCAGAACTACATCCTGGATAGGACATGATGAAAAAGCCAAATGAGATCCTGTAAGAATTCTTTCTCAAAAATATCAACAAATGCAAAACAATTATTTTCTATAAATCCATGCTTCAAGGTCACCTTGAAGGGTTCTCTAACCAACTCATTGAACAGAAATAGATATGTCCTAAAGTATGGAAAACACTAAAAACCACCATGGGAATACATGAAATGTATTAGAAAGAGCATGCAGAGGTCAAATTAACACCTAGGTAGCTAGAACAAAAAATAAAATGCAAAACAAGGAATCACCACCATGAGACATCTGTCAATAATAAGTGAAGGCTATCATCCTCTCTGAAACATGCCCAAGCAGGTGTGAGGCAACAACAGACATCTGGGTACCAGATACCAGACAAAACTGTACTATAAGATGGAAAATAGACCCCTCTGGAGTGCAACAAAAGGTTTTAGAAAAGGTTCAAATAGAATGAGAGGCAGCATTACAGGGGTTAGAAAGGTTCTGAAGGGGCTGGAGACACCACAGAAGTCTCAAGGAAGCTCAGAAGGGCATTAAATAATGTACAGATGTCCTGGACTGAATGAAAGCATTCAGTGTGGCAGAGGGGAAGGTAAGAGCATTGAGGGGTAAACTGAAAGCCTGAGGAAGACTTGTCTCTGAATAAAATACACAAAGTCTGCTGAAGACCTAGAGGATGATTGTGGAACACAGGGATACTTGCAGAAAGCATCATGACAGAGAAGGGTGCTCAAGTGGCTGAAGACAGAAGGTGGCTCGTGTCTTATCTTGCCCATCCTTACCTTTTTCTCAGATGTATTTTAAAATGAAGAATGGCCTGAAATAGAAGTAAATTCATGACTAAACATTTAAATGATGTTCTGAAGATGTCTGTAGATATATATATAATCCAAATCCAGTCTGAAAACTTTCAAGATTGGTGGAAGTTTGAGATCGCTGTTATATGTTATAACTGGAATGAGTTGAAATGTAGTTTAGCCCACTGATGGTGATGGTTTGAAACTGTCTTTTTAATTTTTCTTTGCAAAGTTCAAGCAGAGAAAGTGAAAGAATGTAAATAAGTCACTATTGGGTGTAAGAAAACAAAATAATGATTGTTCTAAACACTTCCATTGGATAGATAGAAATGTTTAAGAACCACTTCTCAAAACAAAGTTGGGGCAGTCGGAGTGGGGAGTTCGCTTCCTTGCTGGGTTGTCTGGCTGCTGCTTCTTCTTCTCTTCTGGCTGGAGATAACACACTGACCTTGGCGAGCTAAGTTAACAGCCTCTTTACTTTTTAACTAACTCTGCTTTCTGCCAGGGAGGTCTGGGGGGAGGAGGCCCCTGGGAGAGAGGCCCCTTGAGAAAGTCCCCTTTGGGAGGAAGCAAAGGGAGCTTGTTTGTGCTTTTCTGTTGATTGTACATATTTGTAAATGTTGTGAATTGTGTGTATTTGTGCATATTCATTGCATTTCATCATAGATTGTAGATTTGCTTGTAAATACAGCTTTCATTTTGCTTCCAGACTGAGCTAGCCTGGTTATTGTCAGTGTGAGGGGAATTTCAGCTCACACTGACACACTGATGCAGAGAAATAACTTGTGTGCAATTTTGCTCTGAACTACAGTTTCCACTTTATGAATTCACTTTTTCCAGCACCTAAGACTCAGTTTGTGGTTTACCCCCAGCAGTACTGAGCTCAGCTCACAGACTTGCATTGAAAGTACCAGAAAATATTATGGATTATTGTGAGGAATTTTAATTGGTCCTAACCATATAATTTTCAGCTGAGATTTGCTTTCGCATTGGGATGTATTTGGAACGGACTCCAGAATCATAAATTCAGGAAGAATACGTTTGAGAAAACTGCTCCTAGCATGAGAGTAGTTCAAAACCAGAGGAACAATTGTACAGGGGGGGAAATGCTTTGTAAGCACCCTCAGAGTGGGAAGTTTACCCTGCAGAAAAGGAACAATCAACTAAAAATTTAATATGTCATACACAGAATATGCTTCAAATTGTTTTTAGTTCTATCTACATAAAAATAGATGTTCAAATGTATTATTACTATTTGCTATAATCTACTCAATTTTGCCACTGAGAAGGAAGCCCCAACATGTAGAAGAATGACATTGTTAAATAATTAAATGTAATTTTGGAGTATTTCCAACTGAAAATCAGTTTTAGGAATACTGAAATTAGGTTAGGGGATTCATTTTTGTGTGGAAGAATTGGCCTGTGAGACGGTATTGTGATAATAAGACAAAGTGGAAGCTGTTGTTCTGTGGCTGACAAGGGATAGATGGCACCAGTACTGTTCATGGATGATGGAGCAAACCCTTGTCCTCATGTCTGAGGCTTCTAAAACTCAGCCTCATGCAGTGCCTTGTGACAGCTCTGTGTTGACATGAAATTGCTGTGGCTGCTGCAGAAGACTAATGAGGTTGTGAATGTATTTCCTGTTCTTTTCACTGGCTTTCGTTGTGTGGTTGTTTCCAGTATATCAGGTCTGCTAGTTTAACTCGAACTGTTCCTGGTGTGGGAACACAAGGAGAGTTTTTATTCTGAAATGGAATATTGATAGTCATTGAAACCTTCATAACAGGAGCATATGAGACCTACTACTAATAACTTATCCTGTTTTAGTCACTGTGCTGTTACAATTGTGATAATCAAGTGGCCAGTTTAAACTTCTGACTAACAATGTGAATCACTAATAGTTAATGGTAAATGTTATAATTAATAAACTTCTTTTCTTCTAATTGTCAAAGTCATATCAGTCATCACCAACTAAGAATATTTTGAAATGATGGAACCTGGGCCACATTTAGACCAATTCTCATGATCCTCTCCACATTAAAACTTTGACAAAGTTACAAAAATGAGAAGAGCAGACAGCCGGATCACTGCTAATTACTCTAGCCAAAACATTCATTTGTAAGTGTGGGCAGTTCACCCAAAGCCTTTGATTAAGGCTGGGAAGGTTTGGTTGATCTATTTGGTTTGGATTTTTAAACCAGATTAGCACATGTTCCCTGAGGAACCTATGGTCCATTGTGGTTCTACAGTGAAAAACGTGATGGTAATATTAACAAATACAAGATGAAAATACAAGCTGAAATTACCTGAGGTGAGCTTAGACAGCAACGAAGGTTAATGTAGAATATGGAATAAATGGTGGATTGGGAGCTCAGTTCTGCTTCATGACGGGGGTTCTACCACAGTGTCACATTTGCAGTCATCATCTCTAGGCCTAGAGTCTGTAGTCATCTCCTCTTCCCATGTAATGACTCCTGCTTGCCTGTTGTTTCTGAATTATTCTGGGGTCATGTAAACCCTGCTTCCCATGACAAAGCATGAAAAAAATAGTAAATAGTACTTTTTATTTATTCAGGTTTCTAATTGCTGCTCTCAATTCACAATATTTAAATGAAATATTTATGCAATTGGGCCAGTTGTAATTCAAACCAAAGCCCGTCCAACTACCCTGAGAAATCCCATCAGGGCTCCCTAGGCAGGAAAAAAATAATTTTAATTAGAAACTTGAAATAAACTTTCCTCTGGTTTTGGGAAGAACAAAATGGACCTGTGCTTGGTGCCTCCCTATGTGTAATTAAAGCCTTTAAAGAAACAAAAAAAAAAAAAAACAAAAAAAACCCCAAACAAACAAACAAAAAAAAACCAACAAAAAAACACAACAAAGTCACAAAAAAACCCAAAAAACCAAACAGCACTTAAAGAAACATCTATAATCCAAGATTGTGATAAATGAGTATATTTGCACTTTTTATTAAGTACCAGCAAAGAATCTGAATGTTTTGCAAACACATTTCTAGGTGCAAAGTATGATACTGCCTCTGCTCTATCTTTAAAGTTGTCATTCATTCAGTTGCACACATAGATATCCTTGAAAATGAAGCTAATAATAAAAGGAAAGGTAGAGGGCACTTCAAATGAAAAATTACTATTTAGACATTTAAAATAGTTCATCTGGTATTAGCACCAAGACGTATTTTAAACAATTAGAATTCCAGTAAGATCCTTGCTCCAACCCCAAGGCAAGAGCTCAACCAAAAGGCTCAGTTCCCATTGTTTAGAAATCATGACTCTGAAATCAGGCACTAATACTGAGGTGTAAGATTGAACTTCAATTAACTGGAGGAAGATGGCATGGGAAGTTACCTGATTCTGCATTAAGTTGCTGTAGAGTAAGTCAGTTGGGCTGTAACTTTGGCAGCTGGAAACAGAACAAACCCAATTCTGATAGCAGGGGAGCATGCAGCATCTGTTGTAAACTTGAGTATCACACAGGAACTGGTGCGCTAACAGCATCATCTGACACCCTCCATCCTGAGCCACAGCAACACAGTCACAAGGTGCTAGGTAAGTACTGAGGTGTGGTGGTTTGGGTTAGAGGATGAAGTTGTGTATGTTTTGGATAGGCTTTAATTTTTTTGCATGTTTGGTGAGTTTGAGGGTTTTTTTGTTTGGTGATTTTTGGTTTGAGGTGGTTTTTGGTCTTGCTTAACTGTTTAAAAAGAACCTGGAAGGAAATGAAATAGTCTGTTCACCTCAGACTGTTTTTCCCTTTGCCTCCTGACCTTTATGTCCATGACTCGTTCTCCTGATAATCTCTTCATTAAAAACTCCATTCAGATAATACAGAGGAGTCCTTCCCTTGCCTTAAATTTGACACTTGCAGACCACAGACCAGCTCATTTTGCCATGTTTCTCCTTTGCTTTGCTGTGTTTGAAACCCAGTGCTTTGTGGCTGTACAGTTTGCATTATGCTGGAACAATGAACACAGTGCAATCCTAGTTTGGAGCCTTCCCCAGACTGTTTGCTTGAGGCTACTCATTTGGTCAGTGAGATATAGGCCTTGCACCTCACTGTTCTCATTTGCAAAGTAGACAATTGTACCAGACTCTCCAGAAGGGCAGGTGGGAAATTAAAAAGCAGCATCATAGGTGGGATCCCTCACCTGGCAGCAGCTCTGTTGCCTAGACTTATGCTGTCAGTGGATGATCTGTGCTATTTAAATACTGTTCTGATAAGGAATGCCCTGATGTCCTAGCTTTAGCCCTAAGATGAATGTCTTTCGCTGGGCTCTAAAACTATTAATTGTGTGAAACCAAGCTTCTGCTTTAAATATTTTTCTCCTGCTTAGGATCCCTATGGCTCAACCAGGAATGAATCTGATTATGTGCAGGGTGAGTCTGAAAGTACTGTTAAAACAAAAAAGAAATTCTGTAATTTGATTCAGCAGAAGTAAGGGCTCATTCATGATTTTTTTATTGTGGAATTTTGATGCCGGGTTCAACCCCTGCACCTTCTTCATACACTGCAAGACATGCTGGTACAAGTGCCTCAAACATACATTCACATAATGGAAGTTGGGAGCAAGGTTTTGTGTTAAAGCATGAGTTATGGTATTTAAGGTTTGTTTTCATGCTTAGAGGACTTTCTAATACTGATAAATAATTGAGCAGCATGTTGCATAAAACATATTTGTTCTGATAGAAGTGTTTTCATTTCACAAAAATTATGCAGATTGGTTTTGCATGAAAACAATGCTGGTTAGAAAGCAGTTAATCTGTTGACAGAGGAAATCAATGCATTTGTATGGCAACTGCATCTATTGATAGAATAAAGTTTCCTTCAGGACCACCTTGCTGGTTTTCCAACTGGTTTCACATTTGGTCCAAGTCCTTTGGAACCTGATATCACAGCTATTTCATGGAAGCAACCACAGAATATTTATCAAGTTGTACTTGAAAATAAGCATGCTTAGCTCTTCCTGTTTCCAAAGACCTAAAATCATGTTGAAACTGTCAAATACAACATTCTTTACAATGCGCTGCATGAAAGTAGGTGTCTCAGTCCAGTCTGCTGAACAGAAGATCATGAAGTAATCACTATTGTACTACAAAGGTTGCTTTTAATCAACGATAGCAAAGTGATTTTAATGAAAAGTTTATTTAAAGGAAATCTCTTTATCCAAGAAGAGTTCAGACATTAGAATTCCAAGTAAGATTATTTTTTAAGGAAATAACGAAGAGAAGAACAAAAGGTTGAGGGTTTAATGAAATATACTGAAATGCACACTCAGTAAAAGAAAAGAAGAGATGGTCATGGAAGTGGAAGTTCTCTGTTTTTCCTTGACTGAGGGCCTCTTTTGCCATTTTGTCGAGCAAGCATCACTGCATTTCTTAGGAGGGCTCTCCAGGCCTTGTAGAATGGAATTTATTTATCACAGTTGCCATCACAACAGTCAGTTCATGTCAATTATACTGATGATTTAAAGAATTAAATAATCCTTACAAAGGATCTCTGACTAATGGAATTAAACAGCTAAACATGCTGTGCCTTCCGTAGGTGTTGGATGCATCTGCACTCCATCTTCAGACATCAGTGGTTTTCAATCCTACAAAATGGAGAGAGTCAGTGTTTAGCCTCTATATGAAGCTGCAGGATGTAACTACAAGAAAGGTAAACGTTATTGCTGATCTGGAATCACTGCTTATCTTCATATAGTATGGTGGAACAAGTACTTGCTCTATATGCAGAGAAAGTTACACTTAGACTCTGTGCAAATGTACCAGTTTCAGACTGGATGTTAACTGCAGCAGCAAAACCACTTTTATTTTTTAGGCTGAATGCAAAGCCTTTTCACTTTTCTGCTGAAGAAACTTTAACCAGGGAACAGGTTGTAGGTACTTTTAAGCAACTTGCTCCAAAAGAAAGGATATGCAAAACTTATTGTTTCCTTCCTGCCCTGTACTAAAGATGTTACATATCTTCCAACTCCTTGCTGTAGCTGAAGCCAAAAAGTGTTGTAATGTTAATAAATTGAATTACAATATAAAAAAAAAATGAGATTGAGATTGAAGGTCTGTCATTTTCTTCTTTCTTTTAAAGTTTCTATGATTTCCATTAAATTCATTGTATGTTTTAAAGAAGATACATTTATAGCTGTACTCTTTTTCCCCTCCATGATTTAAGGGAAATAATTAGTACAGTGACAAGTAGAACTTGAAATAAATTATTTAATCTGTCCAAGATATTAATTTTTGAAATGTTAATACCATAGCTCCTTGAATGACTAAAGATTTCTTAACATTCTTAGAATTATGGAGTTGATTTTCATATGGGGGAATATTTTAAACAAGTTTTTCTTTCTCTTACAAAGATTTATGTAAGGTTTTTTCTCTCCACATTTTCTGGTGATGGCCTTAACCAGACACTAAATGTGAAGCAGATGTGTGCAGTTTCGGATGCAGCAGACAAAAAGCACTTTATAGAGATTTGGCTGGCAGAGATCAGTGTGAATCTGCCATTTGCAAAACATTTCTTTCCTCCCTGACCTTTGTCCAAGAACATCAAGCTGCCACAGGTGTGGTCTGGGACACAATGTCTGACAGAGAAAGAGAATGCTAGGGGAAAAAAACCCTCAAAGATAGAGGCTTTTACTCCTTTAAATTAACATTTTTTGGTTCTTGTTTTCCAGGTAAATTTTGTTTTGTCACTGTTGCTATATAAAATTTACTGGTTTATGTAGTTGAAGTCCACTGTGAAAAAACAAGGAATCTGCAGGGAATGGTAATCCCAAATGTATGTACTCAAAATTAATCTGAAAACTATGGACACAGTCATAATGGCTTCAGCTCATTCATCCATTTAATTCAAATCAGTTCACTGTTGAGTTGACCTTCTGTGATTTCCAAAAGGAAATTTGGATCCACACAAATCATTTCTGGTCTATTCCAAGATGTGTCTGTGCCTTATAAAAAAATCATGGTAGTACTTCCACCTCTAAAAATGTGCAGGAGTTATGAAGGAATAATTAGTTAAAACTTTAAAACAGACTTCAAGATGCAGCCTTTTACTGTGCTGAATGGTATTGAATGGTATTGAATGCCATTGAATGTAGCTGAACAAACTGCAACATAAAGAACTGAAATTCATGAGCGTTTTTGTTGGCTGTAATTCTAGTATCTTCTGCTTAATGACAAACAAAATATCTTTGATGCTGTCAATAGTGCAGGCCAACTGTGAGCAACATGAAACACCCATATTTTAATTTCAGGTGCTTACACCTGGATTTAGTAGTTGATAATTAAAAAGAAACATTTTTGTACACTGATAATTTTGATATTTTAAATACTAATGAGCTGTGTCTGAAGGAGTTCTGCCATGCTGTTTTCATACTGTCATGCTGTAAGCCCAGCTGGTGGGATACAGGGAGATAATCAGGAGAAAGGTGAAACCCTGTGGATTGATATAAAGAGAGTTTAACAAAACAACACAAAGGAGGAAGAAACAATAGGAATAACAATAATACTAATGAAATAATATATAAAGCCACAGTACATGGAAAAGGGGTCTGGCCACATGGCAGGAATATAGGAACATTGTCAGAATGTGTATGGATGCTACAAGGAAATCTAAGGCCTCATTGGAATTAAATCTGAAAAAGGGTGTAAACCATGACAAGAAGGGCTTCTTCAAATACATCAGCAGAAAAAGGAACACCAGGCAAAATGTGGGTCTGCTGCTGAATGAGATGGGTGACCTGGAGACAGAGGAAACAGAGAAGGTGAAGTTACTGAATGCTGTCTCTGCTTCAGTCTACACTGCTAAAGTCAGCCCTCAGTCCTTGGAGGTAAGAGAGAAAGTCTGGAGGAAGGAAGACTCTCCCCTAGAGGAGGGCAGAGTTACAGATCAGGAGCTGACCTGCTGGAAAGCAGCTCTTCAGAGAAGGACTCAGGAGTTCACCATGAGCCAGTAATGTGCCCTCCTGGGCAAGAAGACAAATGGTATTTTAGGGTGCATTAAGAAGACTATGGCCCTGGTGAAGCTGCGCCTGGAATATTGTGTCCAGATCTGGGTTCGCAGTTCAAGAGGGACAGGAAACTACTGGAGAGAGTCTTAATGGAGGGCCATGAGGATGATTAGGGGACTGGAGCATCTCTATTACGAGGAGAGGCAGAGAACTGGGGCTCTTTAGCCTGGAAAAGAGAAGACTGGGAGGGGACCTTATAATGCATAGAAATATCTAAAGGGTGGAGGTCATGAGGGTGGGGCTTAACTCTTTTCAGTGGTGTCCAGTGATGGGACAAGGGGCAATAGGTACCAATTAGACCACAGGAGGTTTCACTTGAACTTAGAGAGAAGCTTGCTTACTTTGAGGGTGACAGAGCACTGGAACAGACTTCCCAGAGCAGTTGTGGAGGCTCTTTCTCTGGAGACTTTCAAAACCCACTTGGACACATTCCTGTGCAATCTTATCTAGGTGTACCTGTGTTAGCAGTGGGGCTGGACTAGATGATTTTTAGATTTCCAACCCCTACCATTCTATGGTTCTATGACGTACAGTGAAACTGCTTAACACCTGGAACCTGCCACTCACTCAAGCGGCACACCCTTCCCCTAGCCAGCTATCTGCCTTATATAATCGGCATGATTTCAGTATAGTACTGACTATCCCCTTGGCTGGTTCAGTTCAGCTATCCTCGCTGTGGTCCCTTCCCAGCTTCTGGTGAAAATTAACCCTGTCCTATCCAAACCATAACACAGAATCATAGAATGATTTAGGTTGAAAGGGACCTTGAAAGGTCATCTAGTCTAACTCCCCTGCCATGGAGAGGCACACCTTTTACTAGACCAGATTTTTCAAAGCCCCATGCAACTTGGCCTTGAACACTTCCAGGGAGTAGTCCACAATTCCTCTGGGAAACTTTTTTCAGTGCCTAACCACCCTTATAGTGAAGAATTTCTTCATAATATCCAGTCTGAGTCTACCCCTTTTTCATTTGAAACCATTACCCCCTGTCTGAACACTACACTTCCAGATAAAGAGTCCCTCCCCATCTTTTCTGTAGACCCCCTTTACGCACTGGACGGCTACTCTAAGGTCTCCCTAAACCCTCCTCTTTTCCAAGATGAACAACCCCAGTTCTCTCATCCTGTCCTCATAGGAGAGGTGCTGCAGCTCTCCTCTAGATCCACTCAAGCATGTCCCTGCCTTTCTTATGTTGGAGATACAATGCTCCACACAGGGTCTCATAGAAGTGGCACAGAGGGGTGGAAATCACCCCCTCAACCTGCTATCCACACTTCTTTTGCATCAGTCCAGGATGCAATTGGCTTTTTGGGCTATGAGCACACATTGCTGGCTCATGCCCAGCTTTTCATCCACCAATAACCCCAAGTCCTTCTCTGCAGGGCTGCTCTCAATCCACTCATTGCCCAGATTGCATTCGTGCTTGGGATTGCCTGAATCCATGTGAAAGGCTTTGCACTTGGTTTTGTTGAACTTCATGAGGTTTGAATGGACTCACCTCCTAAGCCTGTCAAGGTCTCTCTGGGTGGCCTCTCTTCATTCCAGCATTTTGACTATACCACAGAGCTTGGTATCACCAGCAAACTTGTTGAGAGTGCACTTTATTGCACTGTTGATGTCACCAGTAAAGATGTTAAATAACACTAATCCTAATAGTGGGCCCTGAGGAGAACATTTTGTCACTGATCTCCACTTGGACATCAAGCCATTGATCACAACTCTTTGAGCATGACCATGCTGCCAGTTCCTTTTCTGACAAGTGGTCCATATTTTAAATCCATGTCTCTGAAATTTTAAGACAAGGATGTCTAATGGGACAGTGTCAAATGCTTTGCAGAAGTCAAAGTGGATGGCATCGGTTATTCTACCTCTACCCACCAATGCTGTAACCCCATTGTAGAAGGCCACCAGATTTGCCCTTAAGGAAATTATGCTGGCTATAACCAATCACCTTGTTTTCCATGTTTCCTAGCATAGTGCCCTAGCATAGTTTGCCGAAAGACTTGCTCCATGATCTCCCCAGGCACTGAGGTGAGACTGATTGGCCTGTACTTCCTTGTGTCTTCCTTTTTATCTCTTTTTAAAAATGGTGGTTGTTTCCCTTTTTCCAGTCAGTGGGAACTTCATTGTATTGCCACAACTCCTCAAATATGATGGATAGTGGCTTAGCCACTTCATCCATCACTTCCTTCAGGACCTGCAGATGCATTTCATTATGCACTGCAGACTTGTGCACCTTCAGGTTCCTTAGAGTCTTGAACCTGATCTTCTCCTCCAGCAGGTGGTTCTTCATTCTCTGAGTCTGTTGTCTTTGAGTTCTGCAACTTGGGCAGTGGGACTGGAACAACTCCCAGTGAAGACTTAGGCAAAAAGCCTTCTCTATAGCCTGGATAACTAGGTGTCACATTTCTTTCCAGAGGGGGCCCACATTTTCCCTATACTTCCTTTTATCATTGATGTATCATAGAATCATAGAATCATCAAGGTCCGAAGAGACCTCCAAGATCATCCAGTCCAACCTATCACACAGCCCTATCCAATCAAACAGACCATGGCACCAAGTGCCTCATCCAGTCTTCTCCTGAACATCTCCAGGGACAGCAACTCCACCACCTCCCTGGGCAGCACGTTCCAATGGACAATCACTCTCTCCGTGAAGAATTGCTGCTGGAGTGCTGTGTGCCCATAGCCACTCCCTGGTCCCATAGACTTTCCACAATCCCACAGACACCCCACAGCCCAACAACTGCTCCCTGCTACCCAGCCCCATGATCACTCCATGGCTAATGCCAGTGCCGAGGGATGATGGTGTTGTTGCTGGACTGCTGCATACCCATCACCAAATGGGAGCTGCTCTGTGTGGGCAATGCGAGTGGTGTGCTGCCTCAGCAGTATCATCTTCATTTACTGCAAGCAGACACACAACATCATCAGCATTATGGCTGAGGTTACCCACACTATGCTCAGCCAGGATGAGTAGTGTGCTAGTGGTCTCCAGCAGGGCTGCTGGGCAGCTGGGGATCACTGGGGCATCTTCAGTGGGCAGGCTGCACATCCTGCATGGCTGCAGTGTGGCAGCAGCAGCTGACGCTATAGTGATGTGGCTATCAATTGATTCATGTCCAAGTGGAAGCCAGTGACAAGTGGAGTCCCTCAAGGATCAGTACTGGGACTAGCTTTGTTTAGTATCTTTGTCAGCGACATGGACGGTGGCATTGAGTGCACCCTCAGCAAGTTCGCTGATGACACCAAGCTGTGTGGTGCAGCTGATACGCTGGAGGGAAAGGGTGCCATCCAGAGAGACCTTGACAGGCTGGCGAGGTGGGTCCCTGACAACCTCAAGAGGTTCAACAAGATCAAATGCTGGGTCCTGCATCTGGGTTGGGGCAATCCCAGGCACCGATATAGGCTGGGCAGTGACTGGTTGAGAGCAGCCGTGAAGAAAAGGACTTGGGGGCGCAGGTGGACAAGAAGCTTAATATGAGTCATCAGAGTACACTTTCAGCCCAGAAAGCCAACCGTGTCCTGGGTTGCATCAAGAGAAGTGTGGCCAGCAGATCAAGAGAGGTGATTCTCCCCCTCTATATCACTCTCGAGTATTGTGTCCAGTTCTGGAACCCCTATTACAAGAAAGATCTGGACGTGCTAGAAATGTGTCCAGAGAAGGGCCACAAGGATGATCAGAGGGCTGATGCTCCTCTCTTACGAGGACAGGCAGAGAGAGATGGGGTTGCTCAGTTTGGAGAAGAGAAGGCTCCGAAGAGACTTTATTGTGGCCTTCCAGTATCTGAAGGGGACCTACAAGAAAGCTGTTGAGGGACTTTTTAGTATGTCAGGTAGTGATATGACTGGGGGGAATGGATCCAAGCTAGAGAAGGGTAGATTTAGATTAGATGTCAGGAAGTTCTTCACCGTAAGTGTGGTGAGACACTGGAACAGGTTGCTGAGGGAGGTGGTGGAAGCCCCACCCCTGGATGTTTTTAAAGCTAGGTTGGATGTGGCTCTGGGCAGCCTGATCTCATGGAAAGTGTCCCCCACCATGGTATGGGGAGTTGGAACTGGATGATCCCTGAGGTCCCTTCCAACCCTGACAACTCTGTGATTCTATGATGTGGGGCACCTCAAGCTCACTGTGGTGCTGTCCCAGCTGAGTCCCCTCTCTGTGGAGCAACCCTGGCCTCACCATGGGGCAGTTCCTCACGCCTCAACTCTCACCAGGTTCAAGTGTAGGTCTTGTCCAAGACGATGCACAACCACAGCAGCTCCATGCTCCCCACCAAGTGGTGTGCCTTCCACTTCACTGTCCAGGCAAAGGTACTGGGGCTGCCATGGACTGGCCATGGGGCAGTTGCAGAGCAGCATCCCCCACCTATGCCTGCCCCCAGGGTTCCCATTGTCCTCATCAGCCTCTTCTTCTACCACTTCTACAGAAAGAGGGGCTGGGGGTTCACATCTGATGAGGGGATGAGGACCTGGATCTGGGAAGCACCTGGAGTGTGGGGGGCATGTGGGGAATTAGGAGTGTCTGTGGAGGATAGTTTGAGGGACAAGTGGAGCAAGGGAGAATCTAAAGGATATATTAATGAGTGACTGGGGTGGGGTATGTGGTTTTGGAGTGCTATGTGGTGGCATTTGAGCATGTGGAGTCTACAAGGTAGCTGGAGTGGTGGCTGGGGAATACCTACAGGTCTTGGGAGCTGTTGGCACATGGGGGCTCTGTGGGAATACATTTGAGTCTGGGGGACATCTAGGGTCCATGGGAGGAGGTTTTGGGGTGCTACTCGGGGCCTGTGGGCACTTGAAGAGGATGTGACATAGATGGAGGAGTGTGTGTGGGGTCCCTGGGAGCCTGAGGAATATACGGCAAAGGCCATACCCAGATGGCTTATGGACAGCTGGGGCAGATAGCACTCACTGACCCCCTGTCCCTAGAGCAGTGAGTGGTCCAAGTGCTGCCCTCGCTGTCCACCCAAGGGCAGGATTTGGCTGATGTCCTCACATTCGAGCAGATCTGCAACACCATGTTAGAGACCTTCAAAGAGATCCAGGCTGAGCTGCACCCCATGGCACCATTCCATGGATCTGCCTCATGGCCACCCACTGCACTGCACTGCCCCATTGCACTACCTAGCCCCATGGTGAGGGGCTGAGCCTCACATGGAATGTGGACTGACTTTCAAGCGGGACGTTGGCTGACCCATGTGCATAATATGTACTGACCCCTGGCAGGGCCTAGACCCACAAGTAGAGCACATGACTGACCCATGACAGGATCACTGAGCACCTCTCAGCACAACTACAAGAAAATTGTGGCTTGACTCACAGGGGAAGGAAGAAGCAACCCACACGGCAAGGCTTAAAGGAAGATTGGGGCATGGACTGACCCCACAATGAGGCACAGAGCAACCCACAGTGGGACCCATGGGAACGCATGGTTTGAGCCATGGCAGGAGCTGTAGAAAGAACTTGGTTATACACACAGCAGACACACAGTGGGGACTTGATTTGACCCACAGTGGGACTCATAGAAGGCTCATGGAATGACCCACAGTGGGACCCATGGAAATACATGGTTTGAGCCATGGCAGGAGCTGTAGAAAGAATTTGGTTATACACACAGCAGACACACAGTGGGGACTTGATCTGACCCATGGTGGGACTCATAGAAGGCTCACGGAATGATCCATAGTAGGACCAAGGTATGACCCATGGCAGGACTACCAGAACCCAACCCACATCAGTCCCCCATGTGAAAGGGGGTATTCTCAGACTGACCCACTCCAGAATCCCATGTGGGGGTCCCAGGGACTGACCCATGGCTCCAGAGGACACACAGGGCTGACCCCTCCCAATGACCAGTGCCATTTGGGTACTGGGGAGTCCCAGACCATAAAGCAGGGGGTGGGGGTGCAGGTGCTGATCGGCTGCCAGAACAGGACTCACTCCCTTTAGGGGCAATGCCATGTATTTATTGGGAGGTGAAGTAGATCTTGCCAAATTTCTCTCCTTCCCCCAGCTTGATTTTTAATAAACACCCCCAGTTGCAGTGCCCTCTGATGTCATGGTGGCTGAGTGATGATGTCATCAGAGGGGATGGGAATGATGTCAGTGGTGGGTCTTGAACCCAAAGCCATTCTTCCCACCCCCGCAATCACCTAGGGGACAGATGAGGGTTAGGAGGAGAGCAAGGAGGTACCGTGATGATGTGAGGATTCCCTCGGGGTGGCTCTGACAGTGACAGTTGCCATAGGGATGCCATGGGGGTGCCAAGTGATCCCACAGTGGGATCTTCCCTAAGTGGGGGCTCCAGGGTCATGGGTCAGGTTCCCCCTCTCATGCTGAGGGCATGATTCAGGCTGTCACTCACAGGCCCCAAGTCGCTCCTCCAGGTCCATCAGCTGCTCACCCAGAGCCTCCACCCGGTCCAGATACTGCAGGGGTCCCCCCAGTGCCTGCCCCGCAGACAGTGGGGGGGTCAACAGGATCCTGAGACTCCTCACATCAGCCCCACAAACTGGTGGGGGTGGGAGCCTCTCAAGCACCCACTTACGTTGTTCAGGGTCCCCCGAATCCCCTGATCCCCCCCAGCCCCACCTGCT
Source organism: Indicator indicator (assembly GCF_027791375.1). Classification (NCBI taxonomy): domain Eukaryota; kingdom Metazoa; phylum Chordata; class Aves; order Piciformes; family Indicatoridae; genus Indicator; species Indicator indicator. Next base: position 108,928,961 of record NC_072010.1, on the reverse strand, counting down.
CCAGTGCTTCCATCCGCTCCTGCAACTCCTGCAGTCGGGCTGAGAGGGGCTCCGAGGAAGGTGCTGGGGTAGACCAGAACCCAGATGTCCAAGGAGCCCTGCTGTCCCTCGGGGGACTCAGGTGTCCAGGGCATACCCACTCCTCCTCCTCCCACTTCCCTGCCCAGAGGACACAGGCATGTTGGACACACACCGCCCTTCAACGGACCCGAGCATCCAAGGAGTTCCCATTCCCTCCTTCCCTGGAGTCCCAGCGTCCGGCCCCCTCCCTTCACCCTCCCAGCCCCCCGTACTCCCGGCTCACCCCGCTGGCAGACGACGCCGGGCCGCAGCACCCGCCGCTCCACCCGCCGAGACGCCACCCGGTACGTGGTGCTGTGGGTGCCCGTGTGGGACCCAGGCCTCTGGGCCCCACACCCCGCTGCCGGGCCTTCAGGCAGCTGGATCCCCACACGCAGAGACCCAAGTGTCTCTGATGCCTCCCGGGGGACCCAGGCAGCTGGCGGCCCCTCACCCCCAGGGACCCCCCCGCCCAGGGCTACCGTTCCCATCTCCAAGGACCCTGCCCCCCGCCCCTCAATCGAGAGGACCCATGTGTCTGCCCCTCTCCCCTCCCTTCCACCTTGGGTCTCCGTGTCCAGCCCCTCCCGGCCATGGCACCCAGACACTCGAGGACCCAGATATCCAGACCCCCGCCCCACAGGGACCTCCTCCTCCCGCCTCAAGGGGCTCTTACTCCCCACACCCCCAGGGACCCCGTTGTCCAGACCCCCGACCCCTCCCCATAGGGGGTCCAGCCCACTCCTCCAAGGGGACCCCATGCCCACCCCCTGGGTGGGTGGTACCGGTAGGTGCTGCAGGCGCGGCCCCCGCAGAGGGTCAGATATGGCCGGTGCTGGGCCTGCGCGAAGGTCTCGCTGTGGAGCTGGGGCACCCACTGCAGGCGACGTGCACAGCCCCCCCTAGTGTGGAGCGGGTCAGTGGGGCACAGGGGGAGCCCTCCAGAGGAACTCCCAGAGACGCCCAGGGTTCTTCAGAAAGGTTTCCTGGGACTTGTCTACCCTGCAACATGCTGCTGGAACCCTCCAGGGATCTCCATGTCCCCAAATCCCCAGGGCCACTTACCTGTCCAGGGCCACCACTGGCAGCGCGACCCCTAGGACAGTCGCACACAGCAGAGCAGCCAGCATGCTACAGCAGCAGGACCCAGGCATCAATGAGAGCCCTGCCCTCCTCCCCGGGGACCCAGGCGCAGGGCGACCACCCCTACGCCCCACAAAGGCCCCTTGTCCCGCATCTGCGGGGGTGGCACAGGGGCTGCTTTGTGCTGGACCAGACAGGCCCCCGCCGCCCCCCCCCCTCCCCCCCAACCCGGAGCCGAGGGGCCCCCAAATCCTGAGTGCCATATCTCAATGTGGGGGAGGGTTTGGGGTCTTTCCCCTAGACAAGCTGTTTAACAGACATACTTTCTTCTCCATCATCCCAGTTTTATTGATATTTTTGCATTAGCATGGCTGAATCTGGCCCCAAGGTTGGCCTGTGGGACCCCCAAATGCACTGATGTCCCCTGTCCCTGCTTGTATTCAGCCCCCCTCAGGGCTTTGGGATTTTTCCCCAGAATCTCAAGTGCCAGTGGGCAGTACTGGAACTTTGGGTACCGCCACACTTCCCCCAACCTCCACATCCTGCCAGCTGATGCTCCCAGCAATGGGGCAGGGCACTTCTCTGCACTTGTGTCCTGCAAGTGTCGTACAAGAAGGGGAAGTTGTTGGGGTGCGTGGAGGGTGTCAAGACACCATTGTCCTCCTGACTGTTACCTAACTCTTCTTCCAAGGGTCATAAACTCTCCTTTTTTACCCTGAGTTCCAGCCAAAGCTCTCTGTTCAGCCAGGCTGGTCTTCTTCCCTATTGTCTTTACTTTCAGTATATTGGCTCCTGTATGCTAAGGTTTTCCCTTTTAAAGAATGCCCAGCCTTCCTGAACTTCTTTGCCCTTCAGGAGCACCTCAACCAGGCCCCTAAGCAGGAAAAAGTATTCCCTCCAGAAGTCCTAGGTAGTGGTTCTACTGACTGTCACTCCACCTTCTTAAAAAAACTTGTATCATTTTGTGATCTCTGTGCCCAAGAGAGTCTCCAATGTTCACATCATCCAGAAGTTCCTCTTTGTTTACAAACAACAGGTCCAGCAAGACACCTTCCGTAGCTGACACACTCACCAGGTATATCAGGAAGTTTTCTTTCACACACTCCAGGAATCTCCTGGACTGTTTCCTCTCAACTATGTTGTATTCCTAAACAGTCTGTACCTTCCATTGCAGCACTCCAGTTGTGTGAGTCATCCCACCATGTTTCCATGATGGACAACAATATTATAGACTTTCTGCTGCACAATGCCTTCCAGTTCCAGTTCTTTGTCCATGCTGCATGTATTGGTGTAGATACACTTCACCTGGCCTATGGATCCTGCCACCTTATTGAGGGGGAGAAGCCCTAATTTCTATGTGACCATTCTCAAATACTTCTGTGGTTTCTAACACTTGGGTCTCTGCAACCCATTGGTGTCCAAACAACATTCTAACATTTCAAATATGCTTAAAATGCTTCTCTGTTCTCATACACTGAATTCTTTTTCCATTTAACTTGTTTTTCCATAAGCTTTCATTTGGTGACTGTGAATGAGAGAGCTTTTGTGTTTCAGGAACAAAAGATCAACTTGTACTCCAGGATACTTTAGAGAAATTATGAACTAAAATATATTTTTTTGTGAAATTAGTAGAACAACATGCTTAGCAGCTTAGAGACATTTAGAGTCTTTCCTTGTTTGGTCAAATTTTGTATTTAAAAATTATTTTTAATTTCATTTTTGTAATTACTAAGAGCTTCCATTTTGGAAACCTTGTTTATAACAAAGTCACAGAACAGTTCCACCGTTGTAAAATGACTCATAATGAAATCCATAGTACTCCCCAAATCACAACAGCCATTTATGTCATCTTACTGATATTTGAATATCCTTTATTATTTCTTGTTATGAAAGAAGGGCAATATCAGCTTGACAAGACTATTCTAAATGAAATGTCAGCATTCTGACTCATTCACTTGAATAACTTTTTCACTTTATCATGATTTTCCTGTCCTCCTCTGTTCCCCACCCAAATTTCAGAACATACTGCTGCTTAAACATTTCGCATTTCTTTAAAAGAAAAAAGGGAAGGAAAGAGGAGGAGAGGAAAGGTGAGGGGAGGGGAAAGGAAGGGAAGGGAAGGGAAGGGAAGGGAAGGGAAGGGAAGGGAAGGGAAGGGAAGGGAAGGGAAGGGAAGGGAAGGGAAGGGAAGGGAAGGGAAGGGAAGGGAAAAGTGAAAGTGAAAAGAGAAGGGAAGGGAAGGAAGAAAGAGAAAGTCGAAAGAGAAGGGAAGGAAAGGTGAAGGTGAAAGGAGAAAGTGGGAAGGGGAAAGAGAAAATTAAAAAAAAAAAAAAAGAAAAAAAAGTACTCCTAACTTTAATTAGCACCCTTTTGATATGCTTGATGCACACTCAGTGTGTTTGCATGTATCTTCCCTTCTTTGGCAGTCTGTCGAATACTGATTACTGTTTCTCTGTAAGAACAATAGTGAGTTTCAAATAATGAAAAGATTCTGAATCAGTATTAGCATAACATTTACACAATGATTTTTGTTTGTTAAAATGCTGAATAAATATTTTGCCTTTGAAATGCAGGGGGTTTGTAGTGAATAACCTGCATGAGCTTTCTTCTTTTTTTTTTTCTAACACAAAACAAGTAAATGTTTATTAAACATTTTCATCTTTCCTGTTTTCCATGAAGCCAAATGCTTCAACAGCACTAAAACACCTTTGACCATAGATTGTTTTTCTCACATATCTTCTCTTCATATTAATATTCTGTCTTCTGAGAAAGAAAAAAACCTCAGTATTCCATTGGAAATGTTGTGAAATGACAAAAGGAGAATGTGTTGTATATATATCTTACTCAAAGGTATCAAACCTTATTTCAGTATCTTCTGATCTCTCTCTATATATTTTATTATAGAGAAAATGCACTAAAGAGATTTGACTTTGGCAGTCGGTAAAAGGATTGAATTTAAGTGGCAAGATATTCTTTTGGTGAAGCTGTGTTTTGTTTTGTTTTCTCCAGGAACAATATGTATCCTGTGCTGGAATTTAGAACTGTCGTCACCTAATTCACTTTGCTATAGGTAGGAATCCTGCAGGGTCAATTGGAAGGAAATCTTAATTTGCATCTCTCTTTTATTTATTTATTTATTTGTTTGTTTGTTTGTTTGTTAAGTTTTCCTATTCTGGAAACACATCTACTCTGGCTGGTTCTTGGCCAAAATCAATATCCGTTGGTTTTCCACTGATTACTACTCAGGACTGGGTCTTGGCCATAACTATTAATGACATCATGTCTGTGTTACTAATTCAGCATAGAAGGGTCATCTAACTGAGCTATTGAGGTTCCTTTTTCTTTTTGTGTCCATGGTACAGTGCACTGTATCCTGCTATCCCAAAGAAGTTTCAAATTCCCAGAAAACAGCCTTGAGGCATACCAACTGAACAAATTTAAGCTATTTCCATTCAATTCCTGAGTGTGGTATCTGAATGCACAACTATATTCAAAATTATAAAAAATCATACAGATGAATTGTAGTGTTTAATTCAAAGTTGTCCTATTCTTGTAACCTAAGCATCATAGGTTATATTTTCAGATATTTTTTACTCTGAATGCATATATAGATGCATGGAATGGTTTGGGTTGGAAGCAACTTTTAAGATTACCTAGTTCCATTTCCCACACTATGGGCAGAGATATTTTCCACTAGATAGGTTACTGAAAGCCCCATCCATCCTGGCCTTGAACACATCAGGGAGGGGACATCTACAGATTCTGTGGGCAACCTGTTCCAGTTCCTTTCACAGATACAGTGATTATTTTGTACTGGAGCCAGTTTATTCCTGACAAGCCCATTCTCATGTTTCCTTCCAGCAAAAAAACAGGATATTTTTTCTTCACAATTATAGGACCTTCACCATCCATTCAATGCAGAGGAATGAACAGTTTAATGTAAAGTACAGAGATTACTGTTAAAGTTTTTCAGGAGAGCTCTTGAAGGAATTAATAGTTCTTAGTGGAATTTTCTGATTCATTGAAATTCTTTATAAGGAAGAATCAATTTCAGCTAATTTCCCATCTCAAAAATGGAATTGGAAAAAAATATCTGAAGTATTCTACCTTAAAATATCAGTGTCTTTTGTGTTTTTGTTTTTTTTTTTTTTTCACAACTGCTTCTGACTATTTGTTTGCTTGTTTTACTGGAAAGGTAATATATAGTAAATAATTATATATAATCCTGTGGACTGTAGGAAAATACAGTGAAATGTGGTTTTCAGACTTATTTGACAAAATACATTTCTCAATATACATAGCATTTGTTCTTATTGGTACTGTAACAATTTGGAATAATCTTCAGTGGATTTCTCCACACTTACTGCCAGTGGACAGTATTAGGTGTCGATGCATTTTGCACTGTTTAAGTGGAAGTTTAGCACTGTACTTTTCTTCAGACTAAAAAGCTGATGTTTGAAAATATGAGAAATGCCTTTGAGCATGAAAGGAACTCAAAAATTTAGATGAGTATTAGTAGCTTGCAAATATCCTGAATTCTACAGAAAGTGAAAATAGGACATTCTTTCTTACTTGTTTTATGACCCAAACTGCAAGTATTTAGTATTCAGTATTCAGATGATCACATTCTGTCCTCTGCCTCCCACCACTCCATATGCCCCATTTGAAATCCTGAAGAGCTCTGTCCCTCTTACGTTTAATTCTATGCCCATTTATTCTGAAGTGGTTTGTTACAACCGTAATGGTAGTTCAGGTCCAGCTTTGGGGTGTTTTGTTTGCATACTGTGTTTAGTAGTGCTAGAAATACCAGCCTTTCCAAGTAGATTGGATGTTTCCAGGAACATAACATGGAAGTTCAAATAGTTTTCTGGTTGATTTTTGTTGTTTTTGTGGGTTTTGTTTGTTTGGGTTTTTTTAATTTTTATTTCTCCTAGGCCTCTTAATTTTCTCTAGCTTTCTCTGCCATCACCATCTCTCCAACTTAGCAAGACTATCTGAGCATACTGAATAAAGTTCAGATTTTGCTGAACTGAATGTTATTTGTCCTTTACCCTGCCTCTTCAAGCTTCACTACCTCTCCAAAATTCATTATTTCATTTATTTTTATTTTCTTGACCACAGCAAAAAGCTTCTTGGCTATTTGCCTTTGTTCCACTCTGATTTCTGACAAATAGTGTTTTTCTTGCCCTTCCAAATGCAAGTATCTCTTGCAAAGATTTTTGTTCCCATTCTTTGAATCTGTCTTTAGTTTTTACTGTTGTTTACTACTTCTTATTTTTTTCTCGTTTTTATTACTATATTTCAGTTCCATCACCTTAGCTCCCATTCTTCTGAGTTTCATTTCCTTTTCTCTCTTCTTATGTATATTAATCTACTGAACCTTGCCTGCCTGTTTTCATCTTTTGTGCCTGCTTTTATGTGAAAAACAGGTACAAAAGGAAAAAACCTCAATCCAATCTGAAACAAAACAAACACAAAAAATCACCACCCTATTCACTTCTGTAAAAGTGGTGCTAAAGATCACTTTTTCTTTAGTCGTTGAGTATGTGCTGCAGCATCATGCAATGTATGAAGTGATCTCTTTAAGCTTTATGCAGACTTTACACTGTCCTTTTAAAAAACCTTTTTAATTTCCCAGGTCACTGCTTGTGCAGAGGAACTTTATCATCTGTTTATGTTTTGGTTGCTTGGTTGGGGTTTTTTACTCTTTTTTTTTCCCTGCCTCTCTGCTAGTTTTCTGCACTTATTGAATATCCTTGCACTAGAGATAGCAATCTTCTCTGTCTGGAAAGTGCCTATCAGATGGTGATATAAGTGAGAGTACCATTGCCTGTTTAGACAGCACTTAATATAACAAAAACCCCATAAGAACTTTCCAGGTGCTACAGTGCAAAACTAATAAGTTGTAAGTTTTCTGTTGTACCAAGGAAAGGGGAATCTTGTGGAAATCACTGTGAGATACAGAAAGATGTCTCCAATTCCTGTAGAAAGACTTTGTGAATATTATGCCTTTTAAAAAGAAAATTACATATATTACAGGTCAGTCATGAGGATAAGAGTGACTTTGTGAGGAAAAATCCAGCAAAATGGTTGACTATTGATTAAATAAACCTGTCCTCTTCTAGAGAAGCACAATTTTTTCTCCAGCAACGAATGTGCAGGCAACTTGGTACTTGTTTGTTTGGTGAAAGTCTGTGAATTATTATAACTGTTCTTTTGGAAATATCAATTTATTTTTTTTTCTTTGTGATGAGTAACTGTTTAAGTTACAAAATACATCAACAACTATAGTTGTAGGAAGGAATACATAGACATTTTGAAGCCTAAACAATGGTAAGAGGTAGAACCTTCTTTTTAATGCTAAGCTTAATTATAAATCACATTTAAGGCACATGCATATGGACTGGTGTACAGCACCGTGTTAGGAGTAGGCAAACACAGTAAGGAACAGCCTCTGTCCAATCTTGATGCAACATGAGAAGAAAGACTAAAACAAACCAGTTATACACTGAAGTGATGGGCTTGATGCAACCACTGTGATGGCAGCAATTTTTCTTGTTATATGAGCTACTGTCTATGATGAGGTTCATCTAAGTGTTCAACTACATTAACAACAGAGTTGGTGCTTCTAGGGAAAGAAGTGGGAGTGCTTAAGAATATGAACCATAAATTAAAGCTGAGAGAACAAAGTCCTGTCTGCTCTGTCCAACATAAAATCACAAGGGTTAGCCTTGAGAGTGTTGCTATGGCTGCAGAATGCCATAGAATCATAGAATGGCCTAAGATGGAAGGGAGCCTAGAGATCATCTTACTCCAACCTTCCCACCATGGGCAGGGATGGCTCTCAGCTAGATTCAGATGCTCAAGGCTTCATCCAACCTGGCCTTGAACACCCCAGGGAGGAGGCATCCACAACCTCCCTGGGCAGCCTATTCACAGAGTCCCACCACCTTCATACTGAAAAACTTCTTCCCAAGATCCAGTCTAAACCTATTCTCCCTCAGCTTAAAAACATCCTCTCTTGGCCTATTGCTAGTCCCTCTCCAGCATTCCTGTAGGATACTTGCAGGTATTGGAAGGCAGCTATAAAGTCCCCCCAGAGTCTTCTCTAAGCTGAACAACCCCAGCTCCCTCAGCCTATCCTCATAGCAGAGGTGTTCCAGCCCTTGAATCATCTTTGCGGCCCTCCTCTGTACTCACTCAAGCAGTTCTGTGTCTCTCGTATGATGGGGACACCAGAACTGCATGCATTACTTGACGTGGAGGTCTCACAAGAGCAGAATAAAGGGAAACAGTCACCTCTCTTGACCTGCTGGTCACACTCCTCTTGATGCAGTCTATGATAGGATTTGCCTTGTGGGCTTCATGAGCGCACCGACAGCTCATGCTGAGCTTCGTATCAATCATTACATCTAAGTCTCTTCAGAGCTGCTCTGCACCCAGCTTCTATTTGTGCCTGGCATTGGCCTGACCCAGATGCAGAACCTTGCACTTTGACTTGTTGAACCTCATACAGTTGGTACTGGCTCACTTCTCCAGCCTGTCAAGATCCTTCTGGATGACATCCCTTCTCTCAAGTGAGTCCACTGCACCACACAGCTTGAGGTTATTAACAAACTTGCTGTGGGTACACTTGATGCCACTGTCCATGTCACTTACAAATTTGTTAAATAGCACTGGACCTAGTACAGATCCCTGGGGAATTCCACTTGTCACTGGTCTGTGCCTGAACGTTGAGCCATTGATCACAGCCCTTTGAGTCTATCCATCTAGCCAGTTCCTTATCCATCAGGTGGTCCATCCATCAAGTCCATGTCTTTCCATCTTAGAAACAAAGATGTCATATGGGACAGTGTCAGATGCCTTGCACAAGTCCAGGTAGATGTCATCAGTTGCTCTTCCTGTATATATGAGAGCTGTAACTCATGCTGGCTGTCACCAATCACCTTGTTATTTTCCATGTACCTCAGCACAGTTACCAGGAGGATCTGTTTCATAATCTTAACCTGACACAGAGGTGAGACTGACTGGTCTGTAGTTTGCTGGGTTTTATTTGTTCCCCTTTTCCCTGGGTTTTATTTGTTTCCCCTTTTCCAACCTGTGGGAACTTCTCCAGACTTCCACAACTTCTCAAATATGATGTCTAGCTGTCTAGCAACCTTGGCCACCAGTTCCTTCAGGACCTGTGGACGTATCTCATCAGGTCCCATGGATTTGTGCACCTTCAGGTTCAGATAGGTGTTCCTGGACCTGATCTGCACTTAAGTGGTTGCTTCTCCACTACTGCAGACCCAACCATTCCCCTCTGTGACTTGAGTGGTGTGACTTAAGTGGTCACCAGTGAAGACTCAGGCAAAGGAGACGTTGACTACTTCAGCCTTTTCCATATCATTGGTAACCAGGTCAACTTATTCCTTCCAGATGGATGCTACATTCTCTCTTGTCTTTGTTTGTTCACTGACATGCCTGTAAAAATCTTTTTCTGTTATCTTTTACGTCCCTGGATAGATTTAATTCTGTCAGGGCTTTGGCTTTCCTAACCTGGTTTCTGGTTTCCCGAACAATTTCCTTGTATTTGTCCCAGGTTATCTGACTTTGCTTCCACCCTTTGTGGGATCCTCTCTTATGCTTGACTTTTAACCAGGAGTTCCTTGTTCATCCAGATAGGCCTCCTGGCATTTTTCTTGATTTCTTCTTTTTTAGGGATACTTTGCCTTTGAGTTTGGAGGAGAAGATCTTTGAAAATCGACCAGCTTTCCTGGGCTCCCAGTCCCTCCAGTGCTTCATCCCACAGTACTCTACCAAGGAGGCCAGAGGTGACTCTTCTGAAATCAAGGGTTTCAAGCTTACTGAGCACCCTCTTCTTCACTGCCCTCAAACTCCACTATCTCATGGTCACTGCAGCCAAGGCTGCCCATGCTAACACTGCACAGGGAAATAATTTTACCTTTTTGTATGTTATGTTACCATCTGTTTTTAGCATTATTTTAGTTATTTCCATTTCTTTCCTGACATAAATATACAATTCCTTGTGTGGTATCTGGATCTCTGCGAGAACGGCTCAACACACAGCATGCTGAATGTAGGGGTAGTCAATACAGAAAGAAATGGAGAAAAAAGTCATACTACATAGATCAAAGAAAATAAAATTAAAGAAAGAATGAATAGATTCCTGGTTTTACTGTCACTTTTTTTGTTGTTGTTGTGAAAGCAGAATCTCTAATTGTTGGTTGGTTTTTGGTTTTTTTTCCATACAGGTAAGGCAGTAGTAATAGCAACTGCTCGTGCTTATGTGCGTATGTGTATGTGTAAACATTTCTGTTTTATAAACCCTTATCCAAGCTTGTCAAGGAATAAACAGTGATTGATATTTCACTTGCAAGCATATGCTAATTATTCTTGACCCAAGAAAGAAAATAAATGATCCAGATCTTCTACAGATTTAAATCAAACAGCCCTATTGACTGCAATGACATTATGCCATCTTAAATCTTGAGGGGATCAGAACCATTTAAGTTTCAAAAGTGTGCCTGAAAAACAGTGTTTTTTAACATATTGTCAAAATCCCGTCTGTAGTTATATTGGTGTAAAGGGAAGGCATCTTGCTTGTGAAAAAAAGCCAGAATCATTTTGCTTTTATGCTAGAATTGAAGCCTCTTTGGTAAGCAATGCAAACATTCCTTCCGGAGCATCTGCTTGTAGTGAAGCAGTTGATTATCAGATTCTGATGGGCCACACATAAAGCTTTGTGTGTGGCTTTGGCCTGTGAGACTCAGGAGCCTATGAGTCAGGAAGAGGCTTCTGGATACTGCTTTCTTCTGCTGTGCTATGCTTTAACAGACAATGCTGTGGCAAAAGAAAAGAATATTTTCTGCAACACACAAGTGACGAAACAGTGCATCACATTCTTGAAGACACTCAAATGAGTAAACACAAAACCAGATGAGAAAGGTTAAGTGATTGCTTTGAAAAATCTAAAAGCTCAACTGATGAGCTTTTTTGAATATATAATTCTGTTTACAAAGGGAGTCTGTCTTTAGCTGAGAACTTGTGAAAATTGAGAAATTGTGTGAAATCTTTTTTCTGTGGTAAAGATAGTGACAATAGAATTTTAACAGCAAAATTTGGAAGTATTTAAACAAATGTCAACAAGAGAAAAATGTTGTTCTAACATATTTATCTATGAAGTAAGCCATCATTTTGATACTTTACGTGATGAACAACCATTTAAATGAAGGGGTCACTGTTAATTTTGAATATTTAAAGACATGACATGCTCTGGCCTCTCAAGTTATTAAAAGAATTGAAGCAAGACATCATGGCTAAGCATTCCTACCCAGCTCTGTATTATCTTTAATTGCATCAGTCCCATAATCCATGTATTTTCCTATTTCACCTCCCAATAGTCACCAAAGTGAACCTAAGTGAAAACTGTAAATCCTTTTGAGTAATCAATACATATTTTGCATGTTTGAGTTTAATTTCTATCAGCAAAACAATTGGCTTAATATTTTATTCCCCTTATTTCTCTTCTAACCACGTTCAGGGCACTTGTGTGACTTAGAAACAAAATTTTGTAAATGTTGAGGAAAATATGGAAGAATGTGCAGGTTGGGGCTGGGATGGAGTTTAATTTTATTCATAGTAGCTAACACTGGACTGGTTTTTTGTTTGTTTGTTTTGTTGTTGTTGTTGTTATTGCTGAGGGGTTTTTGCACAGAGTCAAGGAATCTGCTTCTCATACCACCACACCAGTGAGGATACTGGGAGCGCACAAGAAGCTAGGAGGGGACATAAACAGGAAAGCTGGCTGACGATGGGAAACAAGGAATTAATTTCTTGGGTTTTTTTGATGTGTGTGGGTGGTTTTTGCTTTACCTGTTGAACTGTCTATTTCAGCCCACAAGCTTTCTCCTTTTACCCTTCTGATCTCTTCCCGATCCTGCTGTGGGTGAGGGAGTGAGCAAACAGTTCCAGGGGGCCTAGTTGCCCCACCATGTCTACACCATGACAAATAGATTGCTTTTTTTTTTTTTTTAATGTAAGTCATACAAAGGAATATGCGTTAGCAATATTATCCTAGCTACTATGAAATCCAGCTTTTTCATTATCCATTGATCTCTGTCTGAAATGTGCCTCTATAACCATGACACTGGCTTATCCCAGTAATTACACTGTTACAAGCTTCTATTTTTGACTCTTTTTCTGCAACTCTTTGTAGGAGGAGGCTTGTCAGAGGAGCAACAAGCACGTGACTGATACAGAATACATGGCTGAAAGCTAAGAGTGAAATTGGACAGTCCTAATAAAATCATTAATTAGGTTATGAATGCAGCTCCCTGCTAGGTAATAGAGTGTAAATTAAAAGTCAAGTTGAAAAGCTGAAAATTCATCTTAGTTCTTTCATGATTCCCAGAAAAGAAGATGATTCAATGAGTAACTCCATATTTGGTCATCATCCAGCATCTGTAGAATGCTTTTATACAGGTCTGCACCACTGACTGAACATAGCTTGCTGCGGGAGCATGGTCCCACCACAGGCTTGCTTCCCCAAGGTGTGAGTTCCAGCAAATGCATGGCCTGTCTCTTTGCCATTTCCATTTGACTAGACCCAGCTCTACCAGCTCTGTGTCTTAATACAGTACCTCCTTATTACACTTTCTGATTAATCATGTTTCTGTCTTCCTCCATTTCATAATCTTTCTTCTCTTGATGACAACAGCTTGGTCATTTCTGGTTTTTTATCTTCCATACTTCAATGTCACTCCACTCTCTTGCCCATCCATCCACTTGCCTCAGTCTTATTTGCCAAGCCAGTTGTAGTCCACTCTATAGAGTCCAGTCTCTTACTCCCAAGTCTAATAACACTGCCTTCATTCATCTGTGCCTCCTTATGTTGCCTTACTGTCTCCTGCTTTCCAGTTCTTGGTCTTAGCCTTTATTTTTCAGCAATTTGGATACTTGCAGATAGATCCCTCATTTCAGGCTACTGTCCACAATAGATCTCTTTCTCAACCTTCACAGACCTCTCTGGTGCTAGTTTTTTTTCTTTGTATTTGAGCTGCTACTTTCATGTCTGCAACATATGTAGTGGCTCATTTTTAGTACTCTGGAGCCAGTCTATCACTCCCCTTCTCAGCTGGACAGCGGAGAGAAAATGTAACAAAAGGCTCTTAGGTCAGGATAAGGACAGGGAGATCACCCAGCAATTATTGTCATGGGATGAACATTGACTTTGGGAAATTTGTTTAATAGCAATCAGATCAGAGTGGGATAATGAGAAATAAAATTAAATCTTAAAACACCTTCCCCCATCCGTCCCTTCTTTCTGGGCTCAACTTCATTCAAGTATTGTGCTCAGGTTTGGGACCCGTATTACAAGAAGGAGTGGGTCCAGAGAAGAGCAGCGAAGCTGGTGAAGGTTCTGGAGAACAGGTCTTACAAGGAGCAGCTGAGGGAACTGGGATTGTTTAGTCTGGAGGAAAGGAGGCTGGGGGAAGACCTTAATGCTCTCTACAACTACCTGAATAGAAGTTGTGGAGGGGTGGGTGTTGGTCTCTTCTCCCTAACAAGTAACAAGTGATAAGAGGAGAGGAAATCACAATATCACAGCATATCAGAGGTTGGAAGGGACTTCAAGAGATCATCGGGTCCAACCCCCTGCCAGAGCAGTATCCGCACAGGAATCCATCCAGGTGGGTTTTGAAAGTCTCCAGAGAAGTAGAATCCACAACCCCCCTGGGCAGCCTGTTCCATTGCCCTGTCACCCTCACTGTAAAGAAGTTTCTCCTCATGTTGAGGTGAAATCTTCTATGTTCTAGTTTGAACCCATTGTTCCTTGTCTTATCACTGTGAACCACCAAAAAGAGCCTGGCCCCTTCCACTTGACACCCACCCCTCAGATATTTATACACATTCATGAGATTCCCTCTCAGTCTTCTCTTCTCCAGACTAAACAGTCCCAGGGATCTCAGCCTCCCTTCATAGGGCAGATGCTCAAGTCCCCTAATCATCCACATGGCTCTCCGTTGGATTTTCTCCAGCAGGTCTCTGTTTCTCTTGAACTGGGGAGCTCAAAACTGGACACAGTATTCCAGGTGTGGTCTCGCCAGGGCAGAGTAGAGAGGTAGAGGAACTTCCCTAGATCTGCTGGACACACCTTTCTTGATGCATTCCAGGATCCCATTGGCTCTCTTGGCCACAAAAGCACATTGTTGTTCCATGGAGAACTTGCTGTCCACCAGCACTCCAAGGTCTTTCTCTGTGGAGCTGCTTTCCAGCAGGGCACCCCTAACCTGTGTTGGTGCCTGTAGTTATTTCTGCCCAGAGGTAGGACATTGCACTTGTCCTTATTAATCTTCATGAGGTTTGCCTGCACCCAGCTCTCCAGCCTGTCCAGGTCACGTTGGATGGCTGCACAGCCTGATGGGGTGTCAGCGAACCCCCCCCCCCCCCCCCCCCCCGGTTTTGTATCATCAGTGAACTTGCTGAGGGTACTCTCAATAAAATGCATGGATACTTGTCTGTTTACATTGTGTTCTCTTTAGCCTCTTGGCTTCAGTGTGGTCACAGGACAGTAAGAGGGACTACAACAGAGAAAACTTTGGGGCCTGTGGGTGAGGAGTTCTGAGAGCAGTGGAAAATCAGAAATAACAAATGGCATAATCATTGTTTACAATGATCATATAATGGTTATATAAATTCATGCATTCTGACTGATAATTGCTTTCAGCTAGAGTATGTGGATTTGCATTCAGAATAGTTACAGAGAAATTGGCTTACGTCTGAGACAATTCTATACCCATATAACGAAGAATAATGCATTTTCTTGTAGACTGCAGAAAATTAACTTATAATACAGAAGAACTGAAAAATGTGAATATCTAAAAATAGTATGCTTGGCCTATAGCCAGAATTTCTACCAGTGTATTTTGACTGAGTACAAATCCTCTTATTGAAGATTAACTCCTGCCAGAATGAAGACTTAGTAGAAATACAGCTGATCCTGCTTATAAGGAAATTTGGTGAAATGAAATTTAATACAGAAGAACGGGAAGGTCTGGGAATAATTTGTATATTGAAAAACAAAATAGAATGAATAGCTAATTAATGTGTCCTATACGTAGTAGATCAGTTGTACAGAAAGCTACATTTGCAAACGTACTTGCTTAGCAGATGGACCTGGTGCATGAAGTGAGGACTTGAACATTTTAGAATTTCTTCTTTTTTATTTACAATCTTGTACACCATTTGAGATACAAATATCTATTTTTCAAGAAAAAAAAATTATATCTTAAACATATCTTCATACCTTAAGAGTTAGAATACTGTCATTCCAATATTTGTATCTATTTGTGTATACATGTCCTGGGCAGCCGTGGTGCAGGACAGGGATGGAGAGCAGGCCACTGTAGCGGTGGTGCTGGGTCTGCATCTGTTTTAAACCGGGGGTGTTTTCAGGGGGTCCCATTACTGGAGAGCAGGGTTGTGTCATTCCTTGGCCTGTGCCTTGCTGGAGGTGTCAGATGTCCTGCAACCATGGTCTCAGCTGTGGGGTGAGTTGGGGGAAAGCTGTGAGGGGAAGGCAGCAGAGGTTCGCTAGCTGCTGCTGCGCCAAAGTGCAGGCATCCATGATACCCACATCCCCTCAGCTTCCTGCTGACCACTGAGACGCACCTGAGCTTGCTGCTTTCTTCTGGGATTTGTGCTCTCTTGTGATGTTTTATTATTTTTTCCCCCAAACCTCAAACCAAAGGACACCATAAAAACACCCTTGTATATTAAAATGAGAAGTTAGACACTGGAATAATCTTCCATGGGAAGTAGTGGATTCCTGTACATTGGATAGTTTTGAGATTCAGCTTGACAGGGTGCTGGGCCATCTGTTTCCAACTGTACTGTTACCTAGAAAGGTTGGACCAGATGATGCTTGGGGTCCCTTCTAACCTGCCATTCTGTGATTCTGTGAATCATAGGCCAGCCGTGGGCTGAAGGATGTCAGCAGTTCAGTGTCAATCAGGGCAGTGGACTCAAGATGGCTGAGAGCTGTATCCCATACCACTAATGTCATGCTCCGTGTAAAAGGGCAAGTTTGTTGTGGTGGTCTTCTACTTGGTCCCTTCCTCTCCTTTCTCTTCCTGCTCTTCCAAATCCCTATAGGATCTCTCTTGCCATTCTGCTACTGAGGACTCCCTTCCTGTTTATTCTGGCCACTGTATGTTTGCTGGGCTGAGTATAAATTTGTAAACTTTTTCTTGGAATTGGTGTTTGGCTGTTTCATTTTAATCTGTGGGTCATCTCTCCTTTTCCCAATCCCACATCTCTGCTGGGGGGGCATCATGTTACAGAACAACTGTCTCTAACATTTAGCCTCAGATACCAGGCTAAATGTAGGCAATACCTGAAATGCAAAACTAGGATGTTGATGAGGTTCTGGTTTTTTTCAAAGTCTACAGTAGTTTTTTATTTGGTCATTCCTATCATGCATGTCTCAGCATAAACAGGAGAACTTGTTACACTGCATGCCCTGGTTTAAGACAGCCTGATCTAACAAGCAAGCCACTCCCATACAGATCAGGAACAAAAATGGGAGAAACACACAAAAAAGACCCTGTGGGCTGAGATAAAGAGAGTTTAATGAAAATAGTACAATGTAAAATACTGTATGGATGAGCAAGCCAAGCCAGCAGATAGCAAAGCAGAAGAGACCAACACCTCAAGCCAGAAGCTGGGAGACAAGCCAGCAAAAACCCAGATCAGGAAGCATCACAAGTCATAGCCTGAACTCCAAGTCCCATCACCCTTTGCTCCAGCCAGCACTTTTGTTTTAAAGCTGGCATGACGTCAGCATGGTATCAAATACCATCAGATCCAGCACATTGAACCCTAGACACTGCAGTAGTCTTGTGTAGTGTAATATGCATTAAGGAAGTTCCTGAATGCAGTGAAACAAATCCTTTGAAAGCATCAAGCTCCACTGAGATGAATTTTGTTGCCACAGGAATCCTGCTACTGAACACACAGTCCTCTGTTCATGGTGTGGCTTAAATTTTAAAGATGTGCACCTGAAGTTTAGCTGTGGGATGCTATTTAGTCCATGGAGAAACTGGAGCGTGATGCTGTCCCAGTAAAGATTTGATAAGTAGAGAGAACAGGAGGAATTATACACCTGACTTTTCTTGAACTGCAGGCATTTTCAGGCATGCCTAGACCAAGGAGTAGTGGTTTCACCAAACCTGCTGCTCAAAATCACTTTGACTCAGACAAAGAACAATGCCACTATTTATTCTTTAATTTCTTAGTCTATTAAAAAATATCTGCTCTCATTCATTTCGACGTTCTCTTATACAGAAGGAAGATTTACTTTTCCTTTTATTAACTACTTTGTGTATTCTAAGAGAATTAAGAAACTTTTAACTGCATCAGTGGGAATTATTTTAATGTTTGTCAGAGTGCCTTGTGAAACACAATCATTCTGATATTTTTCTGGATATCTATTGACTAACTTTCAGTGACTTAATACCTTTCCTATAAACTATGAGTTGCTTCTGAAATCAGGAAAAGACTTATAAAAAAAAAAACTCTTCCTCCAAAAAGAAAAAAAGAACAAACAACCAAAAAGCAACAAACCCCCCCGCCCCTCCAAAAAAAACCCACACCTGAGAAAGTCTGCAATTTAAGTCTAGTGATCATGTAATATGGAGCCCTGTTCCTGAATGAATACAATAGGAATGGTGCAAGACCATAACTTGTCACTTTGCATTATATAAGAGGTTTTGGAAAGACTAGTTGTTGAAGATAACTGTATAGTAACCAAAGTAATTCAAAAATTATATGGAAAACAGAAAAGAAATCTAGCTAAAATGGATGTTTTATAAGTTTATTTTCTTACGTTTTCTTTCATGTTTCTGTATATTCAAATTAGATTGAAAAATGACATCTGAAAATAGAACAGTAAGTTTTGAGGATTTGTTTATTTGTTTTTTTATATAAGCTTAAGTTGTCTTGCCATCTTAAAGTAAACTCTGGAAAGGACAATTGTTTTACCAAACTTTTATCCAACAGTGTGATCATTTCTAAGCACAGTTGCTTCAAAAATATATTGTACAGTCACAATTTAGCTAACATCAGCTAACACATATCCTAATGGATACCAGGGATTTCTTACTTTTGCTTATAGTTCAGTTCTGATACCTGCTAGTATCTGCATCAACATATACAGTACAGATCAAAGGAGTGTGCTCCTCACATATATGTTGTAAGTATTTTATTTTAAATTTATAGGAAATTATAGGAAAATAATGTATGTGTATAAAATGGTTTTACTCTTAAGTAGTATGGAGTACAGGGTCTTAAAAATAAAATTGTTCTGCTAGTAACTTATTCTTTGTTTAAAATGAAGGTGTAGCTAATTAAATTCTAAACTAAAGCTCTTTTAGTTAGACTAATGAAAACTAATTATGATCATTTCAACCACGTTAGGAATATCATTTCAGTAATTTGTCTTTGCATTTACCATTTGAGGTATCACATTAAAACCAGATTATATTGTAGTAGTGATAAATTACAAGTGACTTTTACAAAATAAAAACTGAATGACCAGGTAAAATGATATTGATCTTTAGAAATTCATTATATATCTTGCCAATCTCTTTGTAGTAAATAGATTGTTACGTGCTCCCTATTGTTGTATAGGCTTGGCATGATATATATGACACCAAAGAAATGGACTGTAAGAAAACAAAGTAAGATTCATGTTTTGTGTAAGAAAAAACTGAAATGAAATCTACTATTTTATGACCATAACTGATTATCTGCTGCTTCTTCTTGATCAACTGAATTTAACAAGCCTGAAGTGCTTTTATAGCTTTGATTCCCTGCTGTGTGTATTTGTTTATCCCTGAAAATGTGTAGCAATATTTTTTTCTAATGCAAACAGGAATATGATTTTAACTATAAAGTATAACTAATTAAATACCAGATAGTTTAATTTTACTTCATTCCAAAAATAAAACAAAGTACTTGAAGAACTTGAAAAAATTCTAAACATACTCATGAATGATAGATTCATCCTAAAGTAGTTAAAACCCTGTCTTATCAAAACAGATGAAATAAGGAAAACTGGCAAACCTGTGTGTGAAAACGTACTTCTCACTTTCCTGGTACTAGTGAGTAGTGCTGCTGTAGCTGTCTTCCTTATATTTTAAATTCTTATCAAATGTTGTTTAAAATACAAAAAAATAACCATTTTCCACTAAAACGTATCTAAATGAACTGAAGTTGTTGATCCAATATGGTGGGACCATGTACATGTCAAACAATTTCACTAATTTTGGAAAAATGTTGAATATCAGAATATGCATAAGGCAATGTTTGCTTTTTTTCTTTCCCTTGTCTAACCTGAAACAGAATACTTGAGATTTATTTTGGCTGTTGATGATCCTCAACAGGCATGATGATTAACTAATGGAGCTCTGGATTGTTTATTGAGCTTCTTAAATAATAGATGTGTTGGGAGATTTGTAAGATTATTTAACATTTAAGTGCACAGGTTGTTTATCTGATACTCTGAAGCTGTTTGTGTGACATTTCATGTCATCTTCCTTGCTCCTCTGCCAATAGTAAATAGAATAAGTGAGTCTAAGTTTTTGAAGCCTTTTTACATTGCTAATAGATCATTGCATGAATAACTGCATGGACTCCTAGGAATTTAATGTTAGATTAATCTAAGGGGAAAAAACAAAACAAAACAAAACGAAAAAACACCCCAACCCACACTTTGGAGTAACTGTCATTTAGTTAAATGGCTTAACTAAAGGTTTTCAGGAAAATGACATTTAATTTCCAGTTTCTGTCTTTGACGTTGTGACTTTTCATTTTGAGAGAGATCTAGGTAACTTTGTGAGAGGCCAGTAGACAAATAATACAACATACCAGAGAGAATCAAATTCAGAAATTAATAGCTTAATGGTTAGAAGCAATCATTACCTCTCTATAGCTTAGAAGATAAAATAGATTGACACTTAAAAGACTATAAAACTTATGTATAGGCACTTTCACCTTATGGCTATAAGGACCAAGAGTTCCCATGTTAGGCTAATTTGCATTTCAATCACTGAAACATGATGCATGACTTTAGTTGGATTAAAAGTCTAATGGAGTATAGTCAAAAGTTCAGCTTTTGATTTTATGGGAGTCATTCAGGTACATCTCTCTTGTGTTTCAAGGTAGAAACTGTTTTCAGGATATATTAGTGCAGGTCACATACAATTGGGATTTACATGCTTATATATATATATGTATATATATTAAAAATATGCACATGAAAATAGTAGGGTTGCACACAGATAATTATTTGTGAGTAGGAGGAAGAGCTGATTTTATTTGCTTTAAAGAGGCATCTATTAAACTCCTAAAGCTAGTTGTAATATGGGCAGACCCACCAATGTCCAAAACTAAGTCCACCGCTGACAATGGTGGCAACTTGTTGGTGATGGCAGGGGGGTTGGAACTAGATGATCCTTGTGGTCCCTTCCAACCCTGACTGATTCTATGATTCTATGATTCTAAGAAAGTATAAAAGGAGCAATAAAGTATAAAAGGAATAAGAATAGGAGAGAAATACCCTGCAAGCACCAAGGTCACTGAAAAAAGAGGAAGAAGAGGTGCACGAGGTGCTGCAGCAGAGATTGTCCTGCAGCCCATGTGAAGATCATGATGAGGCAGGCTGTCCCCATGCAACCCATAGAGGTTAAGAGTGGAGCACATATTCACCTGCAGCTCCTAGAGGACACCACGGTGGAGCAGGTAGATGCAACCTGAAGGAATCTGCAGCCTGTAGAGAGCCCATACTGGAGCAAGCTCCTGCAGGACCTGTGACCTTTGGGTCTGTTCTGAAGGACTTAACCTATGGAAAGGTCCATGCTGGAACAGTTTGTGAAGGACTGTCTCCTGTGAGAAGGAACCCACACTGGTACAGGGAAAGAGCATGGGGAGGAAGGAGCAGCAAAGATAACATCTTATGAAAGGACTCTACTCTCCATTTCCCTTCTGCCTGTAGAGTTCATGGGAAGAAAGTGAAACAGTTATGAGTGCAGTTGATCCTGGGAAGAAGGAAGGGTGAGGGGAAAGTGGATTGAGTTTTGGTTTTATTTCTTACTATCTTACTCTGGTATTGGTTTAGAATAAATTAAACTGATTTCCCCAAGTCAATTTTGTCCATGAAATTAATTGGTGAGTGACTTTCCTGTCCTTATCTTGGCCCATGAGCTTTTATTTTCTCCTATGCCCTGTTGAGGAGGGGAAGTGATAGAACTGATTGGTGGGCACCAAGGTCAACTGCCATGTCATATTCAGTAGACCCCTATTTCACTAGTTCTATACTACATAAGCTTGGCTTTCATAGATAGGCTATTCTGGTTTGGATTTGGTTTTCATGGTATATTATGAGTTTATACTTCTAACGCCAGCTGAGACGCACTTTGTTTTTTTACATTACAGGAAGAGAAAGAGCTCTGTGATGGGGAGACATCCAGCATTCAGTAAACTGTCTAGAGAGCCCACAATAATTTTCAAATCTGTTCTTACTCAGTTCCAAGTGTCTATGAAATATAATAAATTACATGTTTATATTAGGATACCACTTTCTTCTGTCAATTTTGTGTCTAATCATGTATTATGATTTTTTAATTGTAATGCCAATGTGTTTGGGTTAGTGTTACTTGTTTTGCCTTGTATAACTTATGTATGTAACTCAGAAATTAATTATTTTGCAAAATAACCTTGCACTAAGGCCTCACCACCATCTCAGTTTCTTTACTTAGGTAGAATAGAATATTTCAAAGTAAGTTTATACTTGTGCCTCTTTGTTATGTCATAGTTACCTAAACGAAGATTGAAGTTTCCATGATTTCTTTACAGAAGATATTGTTGCATGAATGTATTTTGTATACATATGTGAAATTTTACCTCTTTATATGTTAAAGCTGTGCTATGTGATAGAACCTATTAGAGAATAGGCATCATTTCATAGTTCAGTCTACTATTTGCTACATACGTTGTGATTTAACTTTCTCCTATGAAGATTATAAATGTGACAGGATGATTTACAAATATGACAGGCCTCTTGTCTGTCTAAATTAATGTTCTTTTTACTTTATCCCTACAATAACAGGACCCCATCTGTGTCTTAGAACATGAAGCTGTTTTCATAGACAAGGGATGAAAGTTCATCCCAAGTTCTCTCTCCTAGATATTTGGATGAACTGATTTTCTGCATTGAGAAGTGTTATTTAAAAGCCTGTAACTACAGAATATTCATCATTTTACAACTGTCTTGCTTTTTAAATATATATTTTCAATAATTGTAATTTTGGAAATGAAATTAATTAAATTTGAGGAAACAGTACACAATGTGGGCCTGACTGGTTATTGTGTTTCCATGCAATAACTTTTTGCAATGTCTTGGCAAACTTGGATTTCATCTCAAAGTGTACAATTTTTATCATACTGTAAAAAGGTGAAAAATTCTTCCTGTTACTGAGAAAAATGCTTGCTAGATCACAGTCTAGGCTATGCTGGCCTAGAATGTGAAAGTCTTTTCGTTGTAGATCATGAAACTTTCTGGTCTTGATCTGCATTCCCAATATATACACATGTATTTATATTTAAATGTATGTTTCTATGTGTATATACAGAATTGAAAACTTTAAGGCCTATTTCAATCAGTTGGAACAAAAAAGGCAGCATGAGGATTCAGACAGAGGGCTAACTGTGTTGTTTTGATTAGCACTGTGAGAAAAGTGTTGGAGAGAACGTGCTGGGGAAGATCGTCAAAACTTCCAGATAAGAACAAATAGATTGTAGTGATGTGAACCTACAAACAAGGATTATAACCACCAGAGATATGGTGAATATTGTCACTTTGCTGCTGGCATTTTTGTATTCTTTTCTGTGTTGTTTAGGGATTTTGCTTGCTTGATTTTGTCTGATTTAGCTACATGCTTCCCAAATAACATTTAAAACTAATGCTTGCTATTTGTCATTGTCTTGGTAAAAATAGAGCTCACCAGGAAAAAAATACTCTAGCTGTTGATTCTCAGTTGCTTCTGCCAGAGTCAAAATCTGATTTCTTCAGGGAATAGAAAGGGTGCACAAATCCTTTTCCTGGCAGCATAACCTATTTTTGTGCTATGTTTGTAACTCTACATTGGTAATTGGGTAATCTTCTGTTGGATAGTAGCCTCTGAGGGCAGATTTTCCTGGAACACCAAAACACAAGTGAGCAGACGGGAGAAGACAGGGTCATGTTAACAAAATAAGAAAAAGGATTGGAAGAAGTTACATCTTGGGGGGGGGGGGGGGGGGGGGGGGAGGGAAAGTGCCATATTTCTGAGTTCTTTACTTGCTGCAAACTTGATTTTTTTTTTCATAAATGCTTGAAAAGTCCAGTCACAATTAAGTGAAGTGCTGCTTATGGCAATCAAATATAGTTAAAAGACAGGCAATATTTAGAATAATAGAGTCTGTTCAGCTTTTAGCCAAATGTTGATCAGTGGTGTTTTATTCAGAGCAGGACTTGAAGACAGCACCTTCAAAATTTATCAGAAAATTAAATACTCATTGCAGCTGTATTTACTACTCTCTGATTTGATTTGTTAAACATACAGTATCTTCTATTACAATAGCTAAAGAGCATAATTTTTTTTCCTTCTAAGTAGATAATGATTAATACTTGCCAGATTTAAGGGCACAATGATATGTCTTAGGTAACAGGTTTGAAAGTATTTTCAACAAAATTCTCTAGTTTCATTACTTTAAATTTCAGGGGTTTAAGTGATTACAACAAAGTCTGATTCTTAATTTCTTACAGAGACCAGACAGATATTTTCAAGCTTGCAGCTGTTTTTAAAATGCAGTTAATCATCAACAGAAATGTTCCCTTTGCTTTGCTCTCATATGCCTTCATGTTTTGTATCCTTTTGGAAAGCTTGTGTCTAGTATCTACATTTGAAGTATTAAGTACAAGAGATATAGACTGATCTGTCATTCAGGACTGCCTTTTCAGAAGCTTACGAGTGAAATCGAGTTACATCTGTCTAATTCCTGACACATTAGGCACTCTTGCTTTGATAGCCTAGCCCTTCACAGTTTTGCTATCACTATATGTAGCAGATTTACTTTTTTTTCTTCCTTCTTTTACAGAAAAAGACACAATCTTACAAAGAGTTTTGAAAAATAAAATTATGTCTACTCATTGTCAAGAAAAACAGCTTCTTGTATGGTTGTAAGCAATGTTGTTTCCTACAGAGGTCTGCATTTCTAGTAGTGTATATTATGAGTGCAAGAATTGTCAGTTATATATGTCTCATTTAGAAGGTGGCAAGATTATTCACCAACAGTTCTCTCATGACATAAAATAGTTAAATAATTCAGGGCAAAACATTTTATGTTTTGTTGTGTTAAATAAGAATAATTATAAGAAAAAAGAAAAGAGCAGCTGATGACAAAACAGTCATAAGTAGATGAATGGTGTTCAAGGAGAATGTTTTAGCTTTGTGACATATTAAATGTATGTATCTCATGAAAAAATGATAACTTCTAATTTTTTTTTTTAATTAGCCTCTTAGTATTTCACTTCTTTCTACTTGGAGGTCTCAGAGTACTATTTTATAAGAAAGAAGTAAAGAACTAATTTTGAATTCTAAACATAGTTGACTTGACTATAAGCAATAGACAATCTATATTGCAGCTGGGAGAAGGGAAAGGAGGAGGCCTTGAGCAACCTGCTCTAGTGGAAGGTGTCTCTGTCCATGACAGGGGAGTTGGAACTAGATGATCTTTCAGGTCCCTTCCAACCCAAATCATTCTATGAATCTATGAATCTGTGAAATGTTGAAGAAAAATTATCAGTAGTCAAAAAGCCATTTCAGGAGAATGAGCAGTATCTGCCAGCTAGTACCACAGTTATCTTTTGTAGAGATGTCTCAATTCAACAGCCAGAAGTCAACATCTTATTTAATAATTACCACTTGAATTAGGGCTAGTTGATTTGTTTCTTAATGACTTGTTTATGTGACTGGATTTCAGTCTGGGATCAGTCTGTTGTTCCCACAGCTGGGACTGTATGCTCAAACCCTGTTACTAGAGAAGTTCCCCATCTGCCTCAGTTTAGCACACAGCATTTACCATTGCTTCTCCTCAGATCCCTCTGTGACCACACCAAAACAGTGATGAATTACCATGAATACTTAAACAGAACTGGAAAGAGCATGTGAACACAATAAAAAGTGGAACTTTCCCGTGTTACAATGAAATCCTGTGATTTTATAGTTCATAAGCATCCTCATATCATTAAATGTTCCACAAGTTATATCTGTAGATGGGGTTTTCCAATGAGATTAATCTACTAATGATATGCAGTACTTTTTACTTCTGCTTTAGTTACCTATGTCTACTGCACAAAAGAAACCAAAAGAATAAGTGAAAATTATGTCTACTTAGAAGGATAAGTAGGGCAAATGATTACTTATTTCATACCTCTTATGAAGTTATCTTCTGGATTATTCATATGCATTATATCAACTAAGTATGGATTTAAAGAAAAAAAAGTTTTTCTATGATAAATTAAGAGATCAGAAAAACAAGCACTAAGCAAATTTTAACATTATGAATTGAAAGGAAGTTTCTGGAATTGCTGAGCAGAAAATGTCCCTTAATAAAACAAAAATCCCAAGCATCTGACTGGCAGTCACTTGTAGACACTTTGGTAGATTAACTTCTGTGAAAATCCTTCACTACAGTGTAAAGGATTTGGAAATAGTGCTGCAGGGGCAACAGAGCATTTTCATTGCCTTATTCTAAAATAAGGAGTTCAGCCTTTGTGAGTTAACTGTTAGAAATTAAACTCTTCAGGCATAGTAAGTTATGAAGGTATTGCTAATGCCATAATGTCACACTGTAATGAATTTGCACTTGTAATGCACTCTCCTTTGTAGAAAAAAAAGCTTGATATTTCATTTTAAATGGGAATTATTAAAATTAAGTATTTAAAGATGATCATAGTCATAGGGAAATAAATTGAGATTCAGTGAGAATTACTTCTGATTTTTCCCTTGTTTCGTGGAAACAGGACTGTATTATCTTCATCTATAGTTTAATCAGATATGGTTCTGTTCAAATTCATGTTTACTCAAACTCTGTCTACATCCTGGGTAATAATGGCTAGCAGAAAATGTGGTGCTTTTTAATATTGCATAGTCTCATATTAAAAATTAAATTTCCAGAATAGGGGTTCTTGGCTGGTAAAAGGACATGAGAAATGTTAGAACTAAAGAAGGATTTTTGTTTCAAGAAAACAAACAAAGTTGATAGGAATAAAGGTTAATGTTAAGACTGTCTGATAAATAAATGTTTGCTAAAGCAAAGCACATATTTAAAATATTTGCTAAAATTAAGTTTCTGGAGAAGCATCCTAAGTATCAAAAGGAGGAGGAAAGAAAATAACTCAGAGAAACAAAATATAATGAGGAATTTCAAGAGGGAAGTGTAAAACCAAAATATTCTCCTGTTGGTATACAACTTCTTTTCTCCTGAAGTTTTTCAACTTGATGTTTTTCCTCAGCATAAATGATGCAACAATAGAGTGTCTCTTAGGTGTATCCAGTGAAACTTCTCTGCCCGTTGACTTCAAATGTAAAATGCATTTTAGGGAAGCTTTAGAAAAAGCCCTAGTTATTACAAACACAAAACCAAACCTATATTCCCTTCCTTACTAGCAATTTCTTCATTTTCAGGAATGAGTAATGCATGTGGGAGTTTGCAATATACAAGCAGGAAAACAGAGTCAACAATCCATTGAACTAACTGAAGTAATTTACTACATTTTTCTTATGAAAATCAGGGAAAATAAGACTTCTGACTACAGAAAGAGGAAAAAACTGGTTTTGAGAGGTTTCTTTGCTCTGCTACTTCAATTTCAGTTTTCATCTGTATCTCTAGCCTTTGCAAACCAAGCTTATTTTCTTGTTCTTTGCTCTCCAGCTCTTAACACAGCCTGTATGATTGTATAATGCTTTAAAAAAATCTTTGAAATGCAGGGTTGACAATAAGAATAACATTCCTTTAGATGAAGTAACTTCTATATAATAGAGAGTCTTTCTTACTGAACTGTTACATAAACACATTAGGTTTTTTTTCCTTTTAAGAGGAAAATCCTTCTATGGGATAAAATTCCTAAACCTTATTTCTGATGAATGTGTCCCAATGGGACAAGGGAGGTTATTCTTCCCCTGTACTCAGCTCTGGTCAGGCCACACCTTGAGTACTGTGTCCAGTTCTGGGCCCCTCAGTTCAAGACAGATGTTGAGGTACCGGAACGTGTCCAAAAAAGGCGACAAAGCTGGTGAGGGGCCTGGAACACAAACCCGATGAGGAGAGGCTGAGGGAGCTGGGGTTGTTTAGCCTGGAGGAGGCTCAGGGGTGACCTCATTGCTATCTACAACTACCTGAGGGGAGGTTGTAGGCTAGTGGGGGTTGGTCTCTTCTCCGAGGCAACCAGCAACAGAATAAGAGGACACAGTCTCAAGTTATGCCAGGGGAGGTATAGGCTGGATGTTAGGAGGAAGTTCTTCACAGAGAGAGTGATTGCCCATTGGAATGGCATGCCCAGGGAGGTGGTGGAGTCACCATCCCTGGAGATGTTCAAGAGAAGACTGTATGGGGCACCTGGTGCCATGGTCTGTTTGGTTGGATAGGGCTGGGTGATAGGTGGGACTGGATGATCTTGGAGGTCTCTTCCAATCTGGTTGATTCTATGATAGAATAGAATAGAATAGAATAGAATAGAATAGAATAGAATAGAATAGAATAGAATAGAATAGAATAGAATAGAATAGAATAGAATAGAATAGAATAGAATAGAATAGAATAGAATAGAATAGAATAGAATAGAATAGAATAGAATAGAATAGAATAGAATAGAATAGAATAGGATAGAATAGGATAGAATTAGAATTAGAATAGAATAGGATAGAATAGAATAGAATTAGAATTAGAATAGAATAGAATAGAGTAGAATAGAATAGAATAGAATAGAATAGAATAGAATAGAATAGAATAGAATAGAATAGAATTAGAATTAGAATAGAATAGAATAGAATAGAATAGAATAGAATAGAATAGAATAGAATAGAATAGAATAGAGTAGAATAGAATAGAATAGAATAGAATAGAATAGAATAGAATAGAATAGAGTAGAATAGAATAGAATAGAATAGAATAGAATAGAATAGAATAGAATAGAATAGAATAGAATAGAATAGAATAGAATAGAATAGAATAGAATAGAATCAAGAAGGTTGGAAGAGACCTCAAGGATCATCAAAGTCCAACCTGTCACCCTACACCTCATGCCTATCTAAACCATGGCACCAAGTGCCACGTCCAATCCCCTCTTGAACACCTCCAGGGATGGTGACTCCACCACCTCCCTGGGCAGCACATTCCAATGGCCAACCACTCTCTCTGTGAAGAACTTTCTCCTCACCTCCAGCCTAAACCTCCCCTGGCGCAGCTTGAGACTGTGTCCTCTTGTTCTGGTGCTGGTTGCCTGGGAGAAGAGACCAAACCCCTCCTGGCTACAACCTCCCTTCAGGTAGTTGTAGACAGCAATGAGGTCTCCCCTGAGCCTCCTCCAGGCTAAACAGTCCCAGCTCCCTCAGCCTCTCCTCATAGGGCTTGTGCTCAAGGCCTCTCACCAGACTCGTTGCCCTTCTCTGGACATGCTCCAGCAATTCAACATCTTTCCTAAACTGAGGGGCCCAGAACTGGACACAGTACTCAAGGTGTGGCCTAACCAGTGCTGTGTACGGGGGTACAATGACCTCCCTGCTCCTGCTGGCCAAACTATGCCTGATGCAGGCCAGGATGCCATTGGCTCTCTTGGCCACCTGGGCACACTGCTGGCTCATGTTCAGGCGGCTGTCAACCAGTACCCCCAGGTCCCTTTCCACCTGGCTGCTCTCCAGCCACTCTGACCCCAGCCTGTAGCTCTGCATGGGGTTGTTGTGGCCGAAGTGCAGCACCCGGCACTTGGACTTGTTGAATGCCATCATGTTGGACTCTGCCCATCTGTCCAGCCTGACAAGGTCCCTCTGCAGAGCCCTTCTACCTTCTAACAGATCAACACCTGCTCCCAGCTTGGTGTCATCTGCAAATTTACTGATGATGGACTCAATCCCCTTGTCCAGGTCATCAATAAAGACATTGAATAGGGTCAGGCCCAACACTGATCCCTGGGGGACACCACTAGTGACAGGCTGCCAGCTGGATGTGGCACCATTCACCACCACTCTCTGGGCTCTGCCCTCCAGCCAGTTCCTAACCCAGCGCAGAGTGCTGCTGTCCAAGCCACAAGCTGCCAGTTTGGCCAAGAGTTTGCTGTGGGGGACAGTGTCAAAGGCCTTGCTGAAGTCCAGGTAGACTACATCCACAGCCTTTCCCACGTCCACCAGGTGGGTCACCTGATCATAGAAGGAGATCAGGTTGGTGAGGCAGGACCTGCCCTTCCTAAATCCATGTTGGCTGGGCCTGATTCCTTGGCTATCCTTCAGGTATGCAGTGATTGCCCCCAAGACAATCTGCTCCATGATTTTCCCTGGCACTGAGGTCAGGCTGACAGGCCTGTAGTTCCCAGGTTCTTCTGTTCGTCCCTTCTTGTGGATGGGCGTCACATTGGCCAGTTTCCAGTCTTCTGGGACCTCTCCAGTGAGCCAGGACTGGTGGAAAATGATGGAGAGAGGCTTGGCCAGCTCATCTGCCAGCTCTTTCAGCACCCTAGGATGAATCCCATCAGGTCCCATGGACTTGTGAATATCCAAGTGACTCAACAAGTCTCGAACTAATTCCACATGGATTTCAGGAGTACAACACTGCTCCTCGACCCCATCAACCAGCTCAGGAGGCCAGTTATCCTGAAGTCCTCCTGCCTTACTGTTGAAAATGGAGGCAAAGAAGGCATTTAGAATCTCAGCCTTCTCCTCATCCTTAGTTACAATGTTACCCTCCACGTCCAATAAAGAGTGGAGGCTCCTCTTGCCCCTCTTTTTAGCATTAATATATTTATAAAAATGCTTTTTGTTGTCCTTCACGGAAGCAGCCAGTTTAATTTCTAACTGTGCTTTTGCCTCTCTAAGTTTTCTTCTACATGATCTAACAACATCCTTAAACATATCACTAGTTGCCTCCCCCCCCTTTCTAAAGGCGATAAACCCTCTTTTTTTCCCTTAAATCCTTCAGGAGCTCCTTGCTCATCCAGGCCGGTCGTCTTCCCCGCCGGCTCGTCTTACGGCATGTGGGAACTGCCAGTTCCTGTGCCTTTAAGAGCTCCTGTTTGAAGTAAGTCCAACCATCCTGGACCCCTTTGTTCTTAAGGGCTGTTACCCAGGGAACTTTCTGAATAAGTTGCCTGAACAACCTGAAGTTTGCCCTCCGAAAGTCCAAAGTGAGGGTTCTGTTACTGCTCCTCCCTATTTCCCTGCATATTGAAAACTCCACTGTCTCATGGTCGCTGCACCCTAGACAGCCTCCAACCATCACATCTCCCACCAGCCCTTCTCTATTTGAGAACAGCAGATCAAGCAGAGCCTTGCCCCTGGTAGGTTCACCTAAGAGCTGCATCAGGAAGTTGTCATCCATGCACTCTAGGAACCTTCTGGACTGTCTCCTCTCTGCTGAATTA
Source organism: Indicator indicator (assembly GCF_027791375.1). NCBI lineage: Eukaryota > Metazoa > Chordata > Aves > Piciformes > Indicatoridae > Indicator > Indicator indicator. The sequence continues at coordinate 108,898,081 of NC_072010.1, read as the reverse complement.
AGTTCCCAGCAGATGTCTGGTAGGTTAAAGTCCCCCACAAGGACAAGGTCTGATGATCTTGAGACAGCTTCCAGCTGCTTATAGAATATCTCATCGGCCTCCTCATCCTGGTTGGGTGGTCTATAACAGATTCCAACCAGGATGTCAGTTTTGTGTGGCCTCCCTCTGATTTTAACCCATAAGCATTCAATCCTTTCATCTGCAACCTCGAGTTCTGAGGCATCAAAAGATTCCCTAATATACAGGGCCACCCCTCCTCCTCTTCTCCCTTGCCTGTCTCTCCTAAAGAGCTTATAACCCCCCAGTGCAGTACTCCAATTGTGAGAATCGTCCCACCACGTTTCTGTAATGGCAACTACATCATAGTCTTCCTGGTGAACCAAGAGTTTCAGTTCCTCTTGTTTGTTGCCCATACTGTGTGCATTGGTGTACATGCACTTCAGCTGGGCTGCTGATTTCACCAGTTTGTGTGGTCCTCCCTCCTTTCCAGGGAGACTGGTTTCCACACCCACCCCCTTCAGACCTAGTTTAAAGCCCTCCCAATGAGTCCTGCCAACCCCAGTGCCAGCACCCTCTTACCCTTTCTAGATAAATTCAACCCATCTTGGTCCAGCAGGTCAGGTGCAGTAAGAGTTGTCCCGTGATCAAAGAAGCCAAAATTCCGCTGCTGGCACCATCTCCTAAGCCAACTGTTGATGGTGTGGGTTTTCCTGTTCCTCTCAGTGTACACCACAGCTGCTGAGGGAACTGAGCAGAACACCACTTGAGCTCCTGCCCCGTCAATTGATTTCCCAAGGGCCTTAATTTCCTTTTTAATCTTCCTGGTGCTGCTCTTTTCAATTTCTTCACTTCCAGCCTGAATTACCAGCAATGGGTAATAGTCAGAGGGCTGGATTAGTTTAGGTAAACTCTGGGTGATGTCCTTCACCCGGGCCCCAGGTAGGCAGCACACCTCCCTATGGGATGGGTCAGGACGACATATGGGTCCCTCTGTTCCCCTCAAGAGAGAGTCTCCAATAACTATAGCCTTTCTCTTTTTCTTTGTAGCACTGGTCCTTAAGGTTTGGGGGGGCTGCTTCGTCTTTGGTATCTCCTTGATCGGTTCCTCTACAATACTCTCATCCACATTGCCCTCAGCCTGCAGAGTCTCATAGTTATTGCTCAAGGGCAGCGGGGGAGGGGAAGAGGATCGGGGTGCATTCCCTTTGCTTCCCCTGACAGGGACCTGTATCCACCCTCCACTGCTCCCCTCAACTGGAGAGGGTTTCAAAGCCTGTTCCCACATATCCAACTCCCTTTCACATTCTCGTATGGTCCTGAGCCTTGCTACTTCTGCTTTCAGCACAGCCACTTCATCCTTCATCTCAGCTACCAAATTTATGAGAAAATTCACCTGGTCACACCTGACACAGGTGTCTCCTTCACCCTCCACACCAAGTGCCAGGCTTGAACACTCACTGCAGCCAGAAGCCTGAACACCAGCATGCTTGCAGAGAAACTCAGTCTGAGAACCTACTGCATGTTTAACACCCTTTGTCCGAGTTGCTACCATGGTAGGTACCTGCAGAGAAGAGATCTTAAGATCAGAGATTTTATTGAGGGTTGGTTTTTTTTTTTTTTTTTTTTTTTTTTTTTTTTTCCCCCTGTACCCTGTCAGCTGACCTGGCACGTGCAACCAGGCAAGAAGCCTAGCTCACCAGCCAAAATGGCGTTGCACGCTCAGCTCCGCCGGGTTTTAAAAGTTCCCGCGGCTGACGTCATAATCCTGAGCAGGCACGCGAGAGGACGACCGCTGGTTGTCGCTCTCTGCCAGGGTCCTTCCGCCCCGCAAACCCCCAAAAGAAACGAAAAGAGAGAGAACCCAAAGCAGGCACAGCGGACCCGGTGTCGATCCTGATCAGCTCACCAGCCAAAATGATTCTATGGTATTCCACTAATAAAAGTAATAGAATTATAGTTCAAGATCCTCATTCCTTTATCCTATTGTGCTATTGCTGGACCTGTCAGGAAAAGTACCTGCTAGCCTCACTTCTTTTGGTTTATTATATGGTTACAATCTTTCTGGCAGATGTTGAGATGCTATATTAATAACAAATAATGATACAGAAAAATAATGACACACTTTAAAAGCTATTTAAGCCTCTCTGGGGATACTCAACTTGTAAATTAGAAACTTTTTCTCCATGGACACTATAAATCCTGACAATGTATAAACACATTCCTATACTGAAATAGTAGCCACTTGAAATTACAATGATTATTTAGGCCATTTATTACCCTGTGTTTGAATATTTTTCATCGGTTGGAATTCTTGCACAGATAATTTTTCCTCTACTGGGGATTTTTCCTTTTTTTAAATTTTTCCTCTTGATGGTCCAATATTTTAAATTAGATTTTCATTTTTATTGAAAAGGAGAATATTACTTGAGAGTTGAAACATGTCAGTTCCACTGCGAATGGCCTGCAACATGACAGAACCCATCTGCCCTCTGCACTATGGAGCACACTACATTTTATGTCTCCAGGATCTACAAACAGGCATCAGTGGGTTGCTGGCTAATGCTCTTACACTGAACTGTTATCTTATTAGAGATGATTCCTGTGAACCTGTCAAGTGCAACATCAGTTCCTATCATTGTCTCATGAGCAGTGAGATGCCTGCATGATGCCTCTCAGGGTTGTTTTGTTTTTTTTTTCTTCTGAACCAAAATGAATTCACAGCCATTAATCAGGATATACATGCCAAACTCTTCATCTGGAAAGTCTAGTATTATTAATTTTGCTGAACCTGTTGTGATCCAAGCCAACTATGATGTGATTGTATCTAGTTTATTTCTCATTCAATTTAAGTGAGATATGTTTATGTTGCCATCTTCTGTTCCACAATTCATAGTCATCATATAAAGAATTCAGTCAACTATTTCATTTTCAACTAATTATAAGAAATCTCCAAAGAACACTTCTACTTTTTTTTCATTTAGTTCTTGTTAGAGAGTTTTGTTGGATTTCTTTTTGTTTTCTTTCAGGATGTATTGGGAAAATAAATTAACAGAAGTACACTTTTAAAGTTGTTCTCTGACCTACATGACCTGGTGTGGTGGTTTGAATCGGAACAGAATGGGTCAAACCAAACCAGTGGGTTAACCTGGCTATATTCCCAACACAGAAGTGAGGGGAAAAGTAACACAAAAAAACGTGGGATTGAGACCAAAAAAGTGAGAAAAAAATACAGTTCAGTGATCAAAAGTCAGATAAACATGGTAAAAAATGCATAATTACCTTATCCTGTTTGCAGAAGAAGCATGGTGCAAAGTAGCAACAAGCAGAAGCAAGCGAGCCAAAAGCCCAAGCCAGAAAAGTACTCTCCCATCCTTTCTTGTCCCCACACCATCCCAAAAAGACCAGCATCCAAAACCACCCAGAACTCAGAAGCAGCAACTGGAACAGGAAGCCTCCCATGTTGCAATCTGAACTTCAAGCACCATAATACTTTACTCCAGTCAGCGCTTTTTAACTTTTGAAGCTGGCATGACTGCAGCATGTTATGAATAACAGCAGCAGGTTCAATTCAATCCATGACACCTGGTTACTTACTTACTTGAAAAACATTTATTTATAAAGAAGCATGGTGATGCCTGTGCATTGAAACCTAGAACATTGTTTAACTTCACTGTTCAGGAGAGAAGTGAAATTTGTTAGGGTTAAAAGAAAAAAAAAGTATTGTTTTTGAGCTGGGCAATAATAATATTGATAATAATGATCAATCTGAGCTTGAAAGAATCATCTCTTTTAAAGAATGCTTATAGTCTGAAACCTGACTTCCTAGGCAATGTCAGCAATCTGGTTTTTGTTGGGAGTAGGAAAAAAAACTAGAACGAAGTACTTAAGTATTTATCCTAATAATCTCTCCTCACATAGTATGTGAGGAAAATGTATTATCTTTGTGTTCCTCTTACCTTCAGATTTCTACAACCTAGTTTGTCGGGTCATTTTATTGGTTTGTCTTATTTTCTTTGGATTTTTTTGTTGTTGTTGTCTTTGGTTGCTGGTTTTGATTTTTCTTTTTTCATTTTTTGGGGGAGCAGGAGGGCATTTTTTTATTTTTGAATTATCAGGAGGTAAGGTCCTTTTCACATGTAAAAGAATTGCTAATAGCAGCTTACAATGTGACCTGTAGCCCATTTGTTTTGTGTTTGCATATGCTTTAGGGCACCTTTCCATTGCAGTCTGACTGCAACTTGTTTTTAATTTCACAAGGGAAGGATGTGGAGGCTGCCTCTAAGTGCAAAAGGAGATTGCTCTCTGTTTCAATATAAACTTCCTGTTTCTTTATTTTCTGCGTGAAGCTTGGAGGTTTTCCAGTTGAATCACACAGAATCACAGGATCACAGAATGTTAGTGGTTGGAAGAGACCTTGAAAGATTATGTACTCCAATTCCCTTGCTAGAGTAAGATCCTTGCTAGAATAGGTCATACAGGAATACATCCAGGTGGATTTTGAATATCTCCTGAGAAGAAAACACCACATCTCTGGGAAGCCTGTTCCAGTATTTTGTCACCCTCACAGTGAAAAGGTTTTTTCTTTATGTTTATGTGGAACCTCCTATGCTCCAGCTTGCACCTATTGCCCCTTGTCCTGTTACTGAACACCACTGAGAAGAGCCTGGCTCTGTCCTCTTGACTATGTATGATTGTTATCTGAAGCTGTGCCTGAATGTATAATTATGGTCTCATAACTTCAGAGATGACAAAGTAATTCTGGCAATGTTTTCTGCATGCAGAGCTTATTCCTGCCCATCTCTCACTTCAGTTTGTAAAATGCAATTGATGCAAAAAGTACTTGTACAGTCCTACCTCAGGCACTCATCATCTTAGCCATTACAGCTCACTGATACTAGTGGAGATGAATAGTATGCACAGAAAAGAAATTCTGTTGGCAAATTTCTTCCTGGGCTCTGTAATTTTGCATTAAAAAAAAAAAAAAGAAAAAAAAAAAGGGGGAGAGGGATTTAAAAATATTTACTTCATCAGTAAATCTGTATTGAGTTCCACAAAAATTTAAGCTACTTCCTTTACTATAGAGGTTGATGTTGTGATTGATATTGCTGTTATCTGAACTGGAAGGAATTCCAGAGATAATACAACCCTTTAAATTTGTTAGTATCAGCCACCATGAAGGCCTGGCAGCTGCTTTTAAGCACCTATGTGTTCAGAGGATACTAATGTATCAAAATAGAATTTCAGTGCCCAACATTGATTTACTTCAGTGCATATAAAACTACCCCAAACAAATAGAGATTTCTTTCAGGAATCCTGTAATTGCTTTATTTTAATGAGTGTTTTAAATGCTTAGTAGATATGACTTCTGTTTTATCTTTTTGAACTTGCTATAAAAAATGAAAATGTGAAGAAATGTGGCAAAGAAGGAAAAATGTAGGGAAAATCTGTAATGAATAGAAAAATTTCCTTTGGACCAGGCATTTATACCTTGTGAGGACCTGTTGGCTGTTTAGTTTCCACAGACTGCAAGATGAAAGAATGTGGTTTTGGATTAAATTTAAGACAGAAACGGAAAACAAAAACTAAAACAAAAATGCTTTTATGAATTAGATGCCAAAATAATGTGTTCAATCTTGTAGACATAAATATCCCTGAATTTGTCCCTAGATATGTAAATCCTAAAAATAATAATTGAGTTTTTACCATCTCCCATTTTTTAATGATTTTTCTGCCTTAAAAAAAAAAATACGTAAAGGTTCTTCTGAGATTTGCTGGAGTTAGAGCAGGTTTTTTTTAAAACATCCATCATTCACATAAAGTACTCTTTGGGTAGTCAGAAAACACTGGTTCGTGTCTTGGCCTTGAGGTTTCCTATATCACTTCAAACAAATCATTTATGCTACCTTGTGCCATAGTGTCTTTTGAAATATGTTAAGTACTAGCCTGTCTTGCCAGAGGAATTTAATGTTAGATCGATGGAGGCTATGTGACTTACATAATGTGCTGAGAAAAGTCAGAAAAAGTGAGATGAAAGGCAGCTAGAGAAGGACTAGAATGGTCCTTGCAACAAGAACAAATGACACAAGGCTGACTGGTACACCAGAGCTTCTCTGGGTGCTAAGCAAAAAAACCTAATCCGAACCAAAGGAAAAAAAACCAAAACAAAACAAACCCCCAAACCAACAACAACAAAAAAAACCCAAGCAAACTAAAATCTAGAAATATGAAATGCAACTAATATGTTAAAAATATACAATATATGTTTTTTATATATATATTTACAATTTATAAACAACATGGAATCTCCTCAGACCCCCCTGGACAGATTCAGGGGACCTGTTCACCTCGTCCCCCACTTCCTTCCTACTTCCTGTTACCTCACACATTAGTCGAAGCAGAGATACCCTGGCAAGGCCACAGAAAAGAGAGAGAGAGAGGTTGCAAGCAGAAGCAACAGAAGAAGAAAAGTGCTGCAGCCTTTTTCTTTTTATTTTTTGTTTTGTTTTATTTATTTTGTTGTTTTCTTTGCTTTGTTGTTTGTTGAGGGCTTTTTGTTTTGTTTGTGTCTTCCTGAAGTGCTGTTTTTTAGACAGATCCTATTAGATTATTCCATTACTTTTGTATCAGCAGGAGGTAATTTTTGTTTTTTCCTTCAGATATGTCAACTTTTCCCTCTAGAGCCTTCAAACCCTTTTTGTTGCATTCCAGCATCCTGTTTCTTCTCTATTCTTTTCTGTAATTCAGCAGTTTTCTTCCTTTCCCAGTTGTGAACACCTTTTCTAACATCTGAGTCTTCATCCTTCAGAGCTGTATCTCCTTTTTCCCTTCCTGTTTACTAACATAGGAAGGGGAGCTCTAGTGTTTCCACCACATGTTTGAGAATCTCATTATGTAACTGAAATTCAAGTTACTGATCTCTTCATGTTTGCTTTTAAGATTTCTTGAATAAAATGAGATCAAGATTAAAAAAAAAAGTGTTCTTAACATAGAATAGTATTAGTAGTTCAAGAGTTGATGGTCCATGTAACTTGAACCAAGGAAAAGGTTTTGTTCCATGCATATAACATGCAATACATTATTACTGTTTCTAGGAAGTAAACATTTCTTGAATGACATCTCCCCCACATTCTTAGAATCATAGAATCAGTCAGGGTTGGAAGGGACCACAAGGATCATCTAGTTCCAACCCCCCTGCCATGGGCAGGGACACCTCACATTATCTCATCTGAATAGACATGAAATATATCTCTCATGGAAATGTCATCAAGATAATGTAATTAGGAAAATGAAATAGCATGAAGAGAGATACATTCTGATAGTGTGGATGAAGAATGCTGTAGCAGTGGCAATATAAATTCAAGGAAGTGTACATTTTCAGGATAATTTCAAGTGAACAATGATGCTGAATGTTGAAAAACTGCACAACTTCCTATATTTTAGGATTAAGAAATACTGTTCTTCTACACTTCCTCTTACTTCTAACCACATTTTTAAAATGCTTTATGGCTGGAAATCTTTAGTTAATATTTAGTTTTATATTTAACTCAGGAGAGTTTCCTGTAGAGTATTCCCTAGAGAAATATCCATATAAGCATTTGATAAAAGTGGTGGTTTGGCATAGAGGACATATGTAGCAAAATGGAAAAAATGTCATTACACTTTCAGCAATGTCTTCCTCAGGTATGTGTAGGAATAATAATATCTTCCTATTCTTGTCAAAGAAAGTCAGGTGCTATAACTTGTTCAGACTAACAGAATTTTTTAATTACGATTATCCACTCTATTAGATATTGGTGACTGGATGTTGGATTATTTCATAGTACTTAAAGTTCAGCCAAAGCATATCAATAGCATTCCATACTCACCACTTCAAGCCCCTGATCCATTATGCCCCTGTACAGGTGTTATCCTAATTTTATATAAGGCATTTCGGAGGCTGCATATTTATAAAGATAAGCAGGGGAGAAAAGGTTTGCTAAAACAAGATCTAATTTGAGCTAAGAAATTTTCCATACCTGTAATTTATATTAGTACCATAAAAGTGGGCAAGTATTTAGTTTTACTAATAGCAATAAATCATCAGGTGTTAGATAAACATCTGGTAAACTGTTGGGAAATTACTTTTTTTCCCAGCAATCTATTATAAGTGGTGGTTTTGGATAATTAACAGGTCTTGACTTCTTTGTAATGTAAGTGTCCCTCAATATTAGGTTCCATTAAAGGCAGTAGTAAATAAATATTCATGGCAGTGTCTATCCATTGAAACAGGATCACTTAGACAGAGTATTCTATTAAAAATGCATTTAATTTACTTGTAGTTGTCACCCAGTAGGTGTGAGAATTGATACCTTGACCACTAGCCTTTGTCAAGACTCATGAGGAGAGGTCCTGAAAAATCTATTGGTCAAGATGTCAATTAGCTTGCCTAATGGATTATACCTGTGAGTGTGCAGCCCTATCTTTAAGTAAACCGATGGTCTATTTCAACAAGAGGCCACTTTCATGAATATTTTATTAAACATTATAATTGAAGTAAATTACCAACTTGTATTGTACATATAAATTGATGCATTTGAAGTTCCCAGAAAGCAGTGAATGGGATATAAGAGTGGATTATATGTATAAAGATATATTTGTTAATGTTCTTAACAAAACAAAACAAAACAAAACAAAACAAAACAAAACAAAACAAAACAAAACAAAACAAAACAAAACAGCTAAATGCCAAGATGACAATATGCTTCCCAGAAGCAGGCAAAGATGCAGGAATTATAACTGCTGTGCTTACTGGTATTTAGGTGCTACAGGCCATTCCCAACATAAGATTCTTTTTCTGGAAATTCCTCATGAATAAATTGTTGTTATGAATATTATTACTAATATTCATAAGAATGTGTGATTTGTGTCAAAAGATGAGTCAAGAGTGAAGTTCAAGGAACTTCTTTTAAAAGATCGCAAAGAGCTGTTTTCAAAAAGCTCGAACTGACTTCTAACAAGACAGACCAGAGATAAAACCGGCTCTGTCTGGCTCTGCCTTGGAACGTGTGGATTTCAGATAAGAAACCCTGTGAACGGTGCATGTTTAAGGTGGGAGGCTTTTCAGCACTCTGTGAGAAAGATTGCCTCATCCTTTGATCCCACCCTCCTCCCGAGCACCTCAGAACATTCTGGGGATTCATGGTCATATCCCTGCCTTCTATTTAACATAAGCCTGTTTATGTAAATGAGATAGCTATATAAGAAGGAAAAAAAGCTATTGCTGCTGCTGTGTTTTCGTCCCTTTTCTCAGCCCAGCAGTCTGCTTTGCTTGCACTTATTCCCAATAAAATTTTAAAAGACATTTTTTTGGCTAGCGTATTTATGGCATTGTTCATTCCAGAAATGTAAAACTTCAGTCTTTCAGTAAAAGAGCTTTACTGACAGACATATTGTAGTTGGGTTGTAGATGATGGCGAGACCATCACACAGCAGGAGGTAAATGGGACTAGAACACAGGTCGAAGTCAAAGAGGAAGGATGAGGCTGCAGAATCTCAGTTTAAGGGGCACTCTGACACAGTTTAACCCGACCCACGGGAGGGATGCAGATTCCATTATGCTGTTCAGCTGGAAAGTTCAGTTTCAGATAAGTTTTGAACGTGGTAAATAAGACTGAATGAGTTTGTCACTGAAGCATTTTCTTAAGGATTCTCGTTTGAAGGACTGGACAAGGAAGTCTGAGGGACAAGACAAATTTCTATTTGGTTAACCTTGGTAAAACCATTGAGCAACAGGATTTCTGGAAAGATAAAATAATCCCTCTACCCTAAATAGGCTAACTCAGATTTTAAGATCCTTAGGTCCTAAAAGACACATCTCCTCTGCCAAGGTGTGAAAGAACAGCAAGATTTTTCTTTTGTGTGTGAGAAAATTACCCAAAGAATAATATTTCCTAATTGTTAAATAAAAATGTAGCTAAAGCTTAATCAGATAAAGAATTTTGTGCATGGAGAGTTGTCTGCAGAACGGTGTCCAAGTTCTTGCGTAAGTTAGAACACTTCCAACACATGTTCTGCCTTCAAGAAAAGGAAGAAGACAGAAGTATAACCAATCCTGCAGCCACGGTGAAGAGTAAAAAGGAAGAAGACAGAAGTATAACCAATCCTGCAGCCACGGTGAAGAGTAAAATCAGAGAGGTCAGTTTATTAATATGGCTGTACTCATCTTTCTGAACCAGTTTATGAAAAATACTCCTTTGAAGTTTCATCAGTATAATATCATTTCAAACACAAGAGCTGTAAGAAAAAACGGCCGTTCCAATTATTAGATATTGGTAGCTGTTTTATATGATTTATAGCTATTAATTGTTCTGTTGGCTATTGACTACTGTAATAGACACTACAATTTATAGTAATTTCGTAAGCCAGGACCTGTGGCTGCTCTATAAGTAATCTGTCTTTCTGAGAAAATCAATGGTCATTTAATTTTTCACAGTGTAATAAATTATTTTTCAGACAAGTTTTTACCAAGAACACTATTTGGATGATATTTCAAGAAGTAAAACATATGTCGTAATGATTGCTTGCATATAACCATCTAGTTTAGTCTTTTTTTTTACCTTTCTGGTGTCTGATTAAGTTTCTTATCTTTGCAAATGGAACAGAACATTTTGGAAATAATTATCCATTTACAGATAGACAAAAGTTTTAAACAAATTATTGTTTCTCTGGACTTCTGGAAAACAAAAAATAGAAGATGTAATTTCTGTCAGTCTTACAGTAGTTACTTTTAAAATGTAAAACTGAAAAATTCTGAAATATAGTCTACACACAAGATTCATTCATGTTGAACTTTAGTTCTGCTTATTGTAATCAAACCACTTAATTGAAACATCGGATGTGTAGGCTTTTTCTTCTCTCACTACAGTTCCTTTCTATGTTTTTGGGAAGGAATTCCATATGATCATATTTTTTGTGTCTCACCCACTGTGCTGCATTCTCCTCCCAGTAGCTTTTTGATCAGTTTCTCTCAGATAAGTCTGAGGCACAGAAAACTTGAAGATAACTCATTTTCTCTGTTTAATGAGAACAGATAACCAGGCAGAGGAAGGAAACCCTCTATGTGTCCCCTCTAAAAGCTCTGACAAGTGGAAATGTCTTATGAGAGACAGATGGATAAATACATTGATAAATGAGGCAATAATGAGATAAGTTTAAATCAGAGCTTGAGTTAGAATCAAAAATCACAAATCTATACAAAGCTGGTTTCCATCATCTGTGGAGGAGAGGTGGGCTTGCAATGAAAGAAAATGAAGGAAAAACATCACAATTTTTGAGTGAGCAAATGTATAATTGCTGTGAATACAAGTGTCAAAGTATGTACAAAATATTCTCAAGTATTTCACCTAGTGACAAAGTGTGAAAAAACAGATAAAGTCACAGAAAATAAGTAGTTTCATTCTATAATGTTACTACTTCATATCGTTCAATACAATTAATGTACCTTTACTACAGACAAAAATGAGAGAGGCAGAGTTGTAAACAGTTGTCGTCCAAGCCCAAAGAAATAAAATCACTGATCTTGTATTCCTTTTCTTCCGAGAATCTCTTATAATTGCCCAGAAGGACTGTAATGATATCATCAAGTGTTATAACTTCTTGTGGCAGAAAGATATCTCTGCCTGAGGAAAAAGATCTGTTTCAACAACTGTATAGTATTAATTTTTTAAACACATTTAGTGATATGACTTATATATTATTGTTTTCATCTGGCCTTTGCTACCTCTGTAGTATTATATTTTACACATTGTCTTGTAAAATGAAATAATTTTAAAAAAATAAATAGGTAGGAATAGCAAAAGTAGTAGCAAAATATTTTTAATGATAAATATGTGCCAGCCACCGCTTTTCCACTTAAATTAGAGTTTCATGTATCTAATTTTTATTAAAAACAACCTTTCAGGAATGGGGGGGACACAATAAAACAACAAAAAATCAACTCTTTTATACTGTGATGAAATATAAGCCTTACTATATGCAATTAAGAAAAGAAACAAAACTTGACATGTTTGTTCAGATGGGTACCTCAAACTAAAAGTTTATGCTTGAAAAGCCTATAGCCTGAAATTTTTAGCAGACAAGTTAAAAACTGTATGGGTAACATGTTATCCCCTTAGCATAAATCAGAGACAAATATGTTAATCTATTTATATTTTTATGCCATTTTTTTTTATATATATATATATATATATATATATATATATGCATTTTATTTGTAGATAGAAATGTTTAGGGAGTAAAGGTAGAAATCCTAGCTGAGCACTTACATTATAATTTATAAAAAGAAGGAATAGGTCTGAAAAAAAACCAATTAATGTCAATTTTGAAACAGCAAGTAAACATGATTAAGAATAAGAAGTTGTCTAAGAACATAATCAAAGGGTGTATGAAATAAGTAGAAGGAAGAATGTGAATTGTTTTAGATAGAAATGGAATTCATAACTCAAAAAAAATTTCATTACTTTCAAAGCAGAGAATTAATCAAGGAGGAAATTAGAAATCTGGAGATGAGATGGGAGACTGCATGACAGAAGATGATAAAATTATTGAAACATTAAATTAATACTTACTTAATATAGTTACAAAGGCTAGTACTAGTGGATCAATAGCTGGCCATAGTATCATACTTAATTCTGTGCATGTGCAGTTAGACTTGTTTTCTCTTCTCATCTTAATATAGTTAGATTTATAAATTAGATTTAATCTTCTTAATTATATTTTAAACTTCAGAAACACAGAATTGTGATAGTTCTTTTCTACCACTGTGATGATTATTAATTTGTATCATGTTCAATGCAGATGGTTCTTTGACATCCCCAGACAAAATATTTTTCACATTGCTGCTGCTGTTAACTCCAGAGCATTATAAAAGGAAGCAGATACAAAGAATTGCAATGACTATTTCCTTGCTCTCTTTTATTCTTTTTTACATAGTGCAAACAGACAAACGGTTTTCTCTGTATATAAAAATACTGAAATCAGAGAGTGGACTCTCTGTTGGTTTCATCTACCTTTAACAGAACTACTAAAAATATAAGCCAAAGAAATTAATTCACATAATTGAAAGAGCATGGGGGTTTTGTTGGTTTTGTTTGTTTGTAGGGGTTTTTTTATTGTTTTGGAATTTTTGGTGGGTTTTTGTTGTTATTTGTTTTTTTTTAATATTCTCAGTAAAGAGTCAGTAAAGGAAGTGTATACTAAATTGTTATTTGAAAATATGATGCTTATTTGGAATGCTTTAATTATACATCCAGTTGCTTAGAAGGGAAATAGTTATTGAAATTACATTTTTGAGAATTAATACCCATATTTAATATGGAAATTATCACATCTTCTCTCTCCTATAAAGATTTCAATGCTTATGTTCTACAACAGGCAGATACAATCCTTCTATGCTGTCAGAAATAACAAAGCAGGTCTAAGTATGCTACTATTTCATCTTTCACAGATGAGAATTTTAATCAGTCTAATACACGTGCAAGTAAGGAACTATTTCTCTTGGTATTTTTTCTTAGCTAATTTTAGAAATATATCCTCATTTATCAGTCAGATCAGCCATTTAGTCCTTAAGCAGTCCAATCAAATTATAATTAACCTTTCAAACTTAATGTGGGCTTAATAGAACCTAATTCTCAGGTCTGGCAATAAAGCATACGACCTCGAAGTATCTGATCCTTTGCAAGTAAATGCAAGGAAAGTTTCAGTCCTATGCTTGCTGTCATGGTCTCTCTTTTCTCATGGTATAGGACCTCTTTATCCTGAGTAGCTGCATGTAGAGTCCCTTGTGCAATTTAGTTCTCCTTATTAATCTTACTCATCTTATTAATGTCTATAAATATCTGAGGGGTGGGTGTCAAGAGGAAGGAGACATGCTCTTTACAGTGGTGCCCAGTAATAAGACCAGGAATAATGGATAGAAGCTAGAACACAGAAGTTCCACCTCAACATGAGGACAAAATTCTTTGCTGTGAGGGTGATGGAGCACTGGAACAGGCTGCCCAGAGATGTCGTGGAGTCTCCTTCTCTGGAGACTTCCCAAGCCAACCTGGACGTGTTCCTGTGTGGCATGCCCTAAGTGATCCTGTTTTGGCAGGGGGGTTGGACACAATGATCTGTGGAAGTCTCTTCTAACCGTTAGCATTCTGTGATTCTATGATTCCTTCTACTCCAGGACACCTTGACATTGGCAGCAGACCTTGACATTGGCAGCAGACTCATTTGAGTCTTCAGCAGTGCTCCTGTGCCACTTGCCACATGGACATGGAGGTTCACAGCCTCTAGTGATAATGCCAGGCTCACTGAAAGAGGAAAAAAAATAAATAAAGGACATGTTCTACAATACATTTTCCAGTTGGGTGTTTCAGGTTTTGCTTCTTTTATACTTCCCTTATAAATAGTGATCATTCCAATTCCTCAGCAATTTTAATGTCTCTTTAGTGAGACATTGAACACAGCAAGCTGACTGGAATACCAGAAGTATGGAGGCAGGACAGCAGTGCATGTAGAATCAAAATAACTGCTCTCCAAAACCCACTATCACTAAACAAAAAATAAACAAAAAAACCCACCAACTTTGCCTTTTACACCTTTAGAGATCTGATACTCTAATTATTAAAGACAGTATGTGAGACAGCAATGGGGACAGCAATGTGCCCTTGTGGCCAAGAAGGCCAATGCGATCCTGGGGTCATTAAGAGGAGTGTGTCCAGAAGATCAGGGGAGGTTCTTCTCCCTCTTTACTCTGCCCTGATGAGACCACACCTGGAATATTGTGTCCAGTTTTGGGCTCCCCAGTTCAAGAGGGTCCAATGGAGAGCTACCAGGATGATTGAGGGACTGGAACACATGCCCAATGGGGAGAAGCTGAGAGACCTGGAGCTTTTTAGTCTGGAGAAGAGAAGACTGACAAATGTTTATAAATATCTGAGGGCTGGGTGTCAAGAGGGAGGGGACAGGCTCTTCTCAGTTGCACCCTGTGATAGGACAAAGGGCAAGGGACATAAACTACAGCACAGAAGGTTCCACCTCAACATGAGGAGAACTTCTTCACTGTGAGGGGCACAGAGCACTGGAATGGGCTCCCCAAAGAGGTTGTGGAGTCTCTTTCTCTGGAGACTTTCAAGACCCCTCTGGATGTATCCATGTGTGACCTGTGCTAGATTCTATGGTCCTGCTCTGGCAGGGGGATTGGGCTCAGTGATCTCAAGAGGTCACTTCCAACCCCTAACATCCTGTGATCCTGTAATTCTGTGAGATTTGTCTGAAACTTTTCATTGAATGTATCGAATTCATGTACCTTTCACTTTTAGATATCAGAAGTTGTCCCTTTTCCTGTGTTTTTACTGCATATGGTTTAGCAAAGGAACTACCTGTGGTTTGCTTACTGCTGAAATCATTGGGTAACCTCTGTGCAGTAAGTGAGGTTGTATTTGGCACTACTGGGGACAGGCAACAAGCTGTGTCATGTCCCAGGGCTAGGTTGGGCTGGATTTATCAGGTGCCCCACAGCCAAGTGCCCATTGTCTGGCATACCTGAGCTTCAGCTCTGTGTTTTTCCCCAGGAAAGGGGTGCAGGCAAACTTGTGCTACCCTCACAGCTCCAATTCCCAGGGCCTAGGAACAATATCATCATCAGTATCCTGTGTTTGGACCTAGCTATGGTGGCAGACAAGCCTATGCCAATATCTTGCCTCCATTTCTGGCTCCTGGAGGGAGCCCCCAGATGAGCCATAGCCCTGACCTCACTTTCTGGCCCTGCTTGTCATGTGCAGCAGTAAGGGGGCAGGACCCTGCCTGGACCAGAGTTGTAGTCATAGCTCCTGCCTCCTCCCATGGAACTCCATCCCAGCGTGCTTCCTGTCAGTATGAAAGAAAATACAAGATTTAGAGCATGGCATCTTTCATTCAGTTTGGTGGCTTGTATTTCGCTACATTGCTATCCTGGCAATGGCTGGCAGGAGGAGGTTTGAAGGGCCTGACCAGGTACATCATGTGTAGCCAGGGCTGTCACTGTGCTCAGTCACCCTCACTCAAACCTTCTCTGTGACAGTCAAGCACTTATGCTGTCACTTAAGCATGTGTATGCCTTTTGCTGCTGTTAGATTTAGAAGAAATTTGAGTTAGTGTTCAAGTTCAAAATACACTGCCTGTATATCCTGTGATGATAGATGCAGGATTTTGTCTCTATTTCTAATTTCTTCTCTGAAGAGGATGAATCAGATGGATCCTGGCAGAGAAGAAGCTGTGGTTATGAGTCTGACAAGAGTGTACAGAAAAGACAAGGGCACAGACGAGGCTAGAGTGAAGGGGAATGTAGGAGGGTGAGACTGAAGAGCATTTTCACCTCTGTCAGAGCATAGGGTGGCCCTCTGCCTGCACTGGGTCAAGAACACATTTCACTCAGAGGAAAAAAGAAAACAAAAAATAGTATGCACATAGTCAAAGATGACATCAAAATGTCAACAAATAGACACTGAAATCAAATTGCAGAACTCATTCTAATCTTGATATTTCATAATTTTGAAATGCCCAGATTCACAATCTAGATGTAATTTTTTTGTCTAATCTTTCTATATACAAATCCAAAAAATTCCTGGATAATTTTCAGGACTTCTTATCTTGAACATGGCAAGATAAAAAGTGAAGGAAGAAATATTCCCTAAGAACATATTTCAGAATAATTTGCTTACATGACAGCTATAGTAGCTTAGAAACATTTGAGGTTACTGAAATTGCATGCCATATCTAAGGACATCTCCATGTTGCACCATTTTGCTCATAGGCAGTATTGTACTGTCATGGCTGTGTTTTCTGAGCATGTGGTGAAGGCAGCCTATGCCCAGAATTATGCTCCAAATATTGCCAAAACTTGTCCCAACATGGTTTGCTCACATCCCTGCTTCCCCCTCCTTTCTGGAGTGGGTGCTCAGCCCAGAGCCAAGTAAAAAAAGGGCCAGGCATCAATAAGTAGGGGTAAACAATGCAACCTGTTTTTTTGGGGGTAAACAAGATCATGCACCCACCTTGTGGGATGCTTGTGCTTCTTCCAAGTTTGGGCATAATTCTAGCCACATGCTGTGTTATTGGCTAAAGGTGCTGACCGAGATTGACTATTGGCTAAATTCAAGCCTCAAGCATATTATAAATATTACCCCAAATTGTAAACAAGTTGCTCTTTGCTCTTTGCTTAAGCTCTTTGATCTTTTGTTATTGCTTCTGCTCTTAAGCTCTGTGCATGTGCTCTGCCCTTGCGTATGCATACTGCCTTTGTTTTCAATTTGGAGAGAAGCCTGCTACCTGGGAAGCACTGTCATGAGTCAGTTTATCCAGAAGCCTGCAGAGTCCTTCGCAAGCTGCTCTGCAACTACAGCCAACCTTGTGTCATGTCACAATTCCACTGGTAGGAAGAAGCTGCCACCACATCTTAAAGGAACTTAGACCCCGTGGGTAAGACTTGCCATCATAAGAAGAACTTGCCTGAACCTTTTGGCAGTTCTAACAGTGTCTGTCGCAAGCTCAAGCAGCAGACCTGCAAGCCAAAGCCTTTGTGTGCCCACTCGCAAAGAACCATGCTCAGCTGCATCCCACGTGTCAGCTGCTGAGCCATGCAAGGAGCCACCGCCCACTGCTCTACAGCCCTGTAAGTCAAAGCTGACCCAGGGAGATTCAGAGCACTGCCTATGCTCTGCCGGGACCACCTGTGATTGCCCCATGCAACTTCACAAAGGACTGCCCTGTAACCCTAGGAACGGGAAAACAGCTGCTGAGAGGGACTGGCTTCTCACTCACTTTTGAGCCGAGCAAGGGATAAGCCGCACTGCCCCCACCATGCACTCCAGCAGCCTTGGAAGGGGAACTGCTCCCCCACAGCATCCTGCTGACTTCACAGGACCACAGCACCAAGGGAGCCACTCGAGACAGCCTCTACACTGAACCCCCGCAGCTGTGGAAGAAAGCTGCCTCCACACATCCTGGAAGGCATCAGCGCCAGCCACAGCAGCCCCAGTGGGGTCCCCACGAGCATTGGAATCTCAGCGGACAGCCAGCATAGCAGTAGCTTAGCAACCTGCATAGCAACGTGTTTAACACCAGTTTTGGTTCTGTTTAAAATCCCCGTGCTTTAGCCCACGTGGTATTGTAACTTATGATCTATAAGGCATCACCCCAGCTATGCCCAGAGCCGTAATTCATGATCAAAATTGATTTAAGTCTCTGGAAGGTTCATAAATTGTATGTGCCTGATAGCTAGCTGTTTAGTAGCCACCAAGTATCTTGTCAAATCACCATCTGGTAGACAAGTGGGAGAATTGCACTCTTGGTTCTTAATTGAATAACTATTTTGTATTTTTCTAATTCAGTTCAAAATTGTTATACTGTGCCAGTTTATGGACAATGTATCCACAACCATGCACTAGAATCTGCATATATATATATATTTATATATATATTCTAATTAATTTTTCATAAATCATAATTAGTAGCGTTATCCATCACACAGCACCAGAACTACTTCTGGCCTACGTGCTAAGATTCTTACAACATTCACTGTAGCAACAGTGTACAACATCATCACTGTAGCAGATGATACCTTTTAGGTTTTTGGTTTGGTTTGGTTTTCCCAAATTAATTACAGCGATACTGAATATGTCTTTTATGGAAGAGTGTCTTCAGTATTTTGTTCAGTGAGCAATATTTCATATTTGGATTGGTTGCACCATAATTATATAGAAGACGGGTCATGTAGTGACTGGTTTAATGTGAGGAAGCAAAGAAACAAAGCTCTGATCGATCTGCATGAGAGGAATAGCAATATTATAAAGGAGAGCTGAATTTTAAAATACTAGATAACAAAAATTTGCCTCAGATTTCTCTGAGATATTGTGATTAGTATATTCCTAAATCACTAACCAAGGCTATAGAAAGTTTAGAGTCAAGAAAGTGTGTTATATTAGTAGTCCTTACTCAGGTGAATAGAGTATAAGGAACTAAGAATAGTGTATTAGGAACTAAGCACCACCGACTGCTATGTGAACCATAGTAAATAAAGCTAATGACTCCCAAAGGAAGTCAAGCAAATTAGAAACAAGAGTACAGAAGAATCCAAGATCTAACCTCCAAAAATACAGCTCTGCTCTATTGAAGTGCTTTTGAACTGATTCCAGAACTTTATTACTAGTATGAGTAAGGGAATGAAGTGTTACATGATTAGCTGCTCTAGGGTAGTGTATGTAGATCAAGTTTATTTTCATTAATAGATCCATTTGCATGAATTGGGAAATACAGAATTATGACATCTCCATGTATTGAATCACAGAATTGTCAGGGTTGGAAGGGACCTCAAGGATCATCCAGTTCCAATCCTGAAGGAATTGATATAGGGCCCAGAACTCCAGACACTGCTTTACTGATAGAAGGAGATCTTGTATCTCTGATGGGCTGTAAACCTTGAGAATGAAATGCATCTGTGTAGAAAGAAAAACACAGATAGGTGACTCCCAATGGTCACTGTGACCTGTGGGGGTTATGCAGTTACTTGATAACGGGAACCAGGCAAAAGTTAGGACAGTGGAATGCAGAGTTATAGAATCCTTTATCTCTTGCCTTACATTTGTTTAAGCCTTGGAAAAATATATGCGTTCACATGATACTTTTTCTCTGTAGCCAATCATGAGTTTACAACTGTCGCCTGGACATATCTAATGACCAATTACAAGCTGCCTTCTGATATAATGTTAACCTATATAAAGGAAAAGCTGTATACAAAAACTGACACCTTGCTTGCATCAAGCTTTGTCCCGTCTCTGCATCACAGTACAATCCCCCTACCATGGGCAGGGACACTTTCCACTAGATCACATTGCCCAGAGCCACATCCAGCCTGGCCATCCACCACCTCCCTCAGCAACCGGTTCCAGTGTCTCACTACCCTTATGGTGAAGAACGTCTTCCTGACATCTGATCTAAATCTACCCTCCTCTAGCTTGGAACCATTCCCCATAGTCCTATCACTACCTTACACCCTAAAAAGTCCATCCCCAGCTTTCTCGTAGATCCCCTTCAGATACTGGAAGGCCACAATAATTTCTCCTTGGAGCCTTCTCTTCTCCAGACTGAACAATCGCAACTGTCTCAGC
The DNA here is from genome assembly GCF_027791375.1 of Indicator indicator. NCBI lineage: Eukaryota > Metazoa > Chordata > Aves > Piciformes > Indicatoridae > Indicator > Indicator indicator. The sequence goes on along the minus strand of NC_072010.1, from coordinate 108,877,913 downwards.
CTGTTCTCATACGGGAGGTGCTCCAGCCCTTTGATCATCCTTGTAGCCCTTCTCTGGACACGTTCCAGCATGTCTATATCTTTGTTGTAAAAGAGACTCTAGAACTAGTGGAGTCTCATGACAGAAGTGGGGTCTCATGACAGTGATATAGAGGGGGAGAATCACCTCCCTTGACCTGTTGGCCACACTTCTCTTGATGCAGCCCACGATCTAGTTGGCTTTCTGGGCTGCAAGTGTACACTGGTGGCTCATATGGAGCTTCTCATCCACCAGCACCTCACCTCAGAAAAAGACACCAGTTTTTTTCTCCAGAGGTGCTCTAATGCCAGTCATTGCGCAGCTTATATCAGTGCCTGAAATTACCCTAACCTAGATGCAGGATTCTGCACTTGGTCTTGTTGAACCTCATGAGATTGGCAAGGGCCCACCTCTCCAGCCTGTCAAGGTCCCTCTGGATGGATGCCTTCCCTCCAGTGTGTCACACCACACAGCTTTGTGTCATCAGTGAACTTGCTGAGGGTGCACTCAATGCCACTGTCCATGTCACCAACAAAGATGTTAAACAAGACTGGTCCCAGTACTGATCCTTGAGGAATTCCACTTGTCACTGGCCTCCACTTGGATGTGAACCCATTGATAGCCACCCTTTGGGTGCAGCCGTCAAGCCACTACTTTATCCATTGAATGGTTCATCCATCAAACCCATATTTCACCAGTGTGGAGATCAGGATGTCATGTAGGACAGTGTCAAAGGCTTTGCTCAGATCCAGATAAATGATGTTACCTGCTTTCCCCTTGTCTATTGAGGTTGTGACCTTGTCATAGAAGGCCGCTGGGTTTGTCAGGCACGATTTGTCCGTGGTGAAGCTGTGTTGCTTGTACCCAATCTCCTCTTCATTATTCTTCTGCCTCACCAGTGCCTCCATGCTTCATGACCTTACCGGGCCTGGAGGTGAGACTGACTCGCCTATAGTTCCCTGGATCATCCTTCTTCACCTTTATGAAAATGGGGGTTATGTTTCCCCTAATGGGGGATTATGATTATGATTTCTTTACTAAAATGATTGTTTTAAACTATAAATATCCTGGGGTAACCTTGTCCTTGGCATTTCGTACATAGCACAATGTTCATCAAGATGGCAAAAATGTTACTAGAATTAAACTTTTCATATCTTCTCTTCCTTTATCTTTATTTTTTTTTTGACTACTAACATAGGTGGCCATTAGTTTGGTAGCTGCAGACTTGGAATACATTTGCTAATTTAAATCCATAGACTGGATGAGTCTTTAAAAGCCTCTGCCAGCTCTTGACCCATATGATATTGTTACAAAACAGGACTCAGACTGGTTATCTGTTCTAGTAAACTTTGTGCACATATAACTTCTTGAAACACAGAAATGAAGATGAACTTGTGATATCTTTATTTAAGAATCACATGTTGATCAGTGCTATAAAATAATATCCTGAATCATTTTGGAAAAGTATCTAGATGGAGAAATCTTTCCTTTGTGAGACTGACTATGGAGCAAGCGTGAAATTCATGCTCAAGATAAGCAACAAATCTTCTGTATCCTTTTCCATAAAAAAAATATTTAGAAAATGTTAGATGATATGGAAAAAGAAAGAAAAAATACTATGATCCAATTAAGTACAAATGGAATGAAATTATGTGATTTATTATTTAGCATTTCAACCACCTTCCTTTTTAAGTAGATTAAGACAGTAACTTGTCATTTTCATGAAAAAAGTAGTCAGATGGGAACTGTCTTTGAAATTTGCAACGTACTTGAATAGTCAAAAGTAATTGGACTCCATTATAACATATAGTGCCTGCTGTGTAAGTCATTAGCATTCTCACAGTTCAAGTATGTGCACTGATAAAATTATGATGAGCTAGCAAAAGGACCAACTCATATTAATATAGCATTTAGACAAATACTGTGATAGGATTTGCACATTTAAATGACAAATGATCCTCTTAGTGTGTGCTCTGTAAATCTAGGATACTAATATTGATATCTATTGCAAGATAAATACATTTATAATGAGTATTACATCTAAGAGTCAAATTCATATAGGACATGAAATTATAAAAACATAATTTTTCCTTAGTTTTCAGAACTGTGAGATAAAGAGACATTTATTCTTAGTCCTCTTTTAGAGAACTAAATAAAGTCCCAAAATATCTTGTAGGCTTTGGGTTTTTTTTATTATTGCCTCTCTGTATCTCAATGGATCGATTCTACTCCTTTGATGTCAATGGCAATTTAAATCAAATACAGAGCTTAATCTTTTTGTAGTGGATATATGACAGAAATTTAATAGTGACACACAAAGTTGCTGTCCAGCAGTCAGCAGTAGTGGGGCTGCAGGGCAGTCTCTGTGAGGAAAGGCTGGGACTTCCCACATGGCTTGACACAGCTGATTCTAGCTGGTTCCAACTGACCCACCACAAGAGCACAGCTAAGCCTCACAGCCATGGATCAAATACAGGAAAACCTGTGTAAGAAAGAGCAAAACACTGCCTATCAGTGATGAGTCACAGAATGGTTGAGATTGGAAGGAACCTCTGGAGGTTTTCTGGGCCAAATACACTGCTGAAGGTGGACCACTCTCAGCCAGTTGCCCTGGACCATGCCCAGACAGCTTTGGAATAAATTCTCTATCGCAGTCCAAGATACTGTTGGCCTTCTCTGCAGCAAGCATACATTGCTGAGTCATGCTCAACCTGATGTCCACAAGGACCCCTCAAGGCCTTTTCTACTAAGCTGCCTTCTTGCTGCATGGGCCTCACATATCACAGTATTATAGTATATCAGAGGTTGGAAGGGACCTCAGGAGATCATCAGGTCCAACCCCCTGCCAGAGCAGAATCACTTAGGATAGTCTGCACAGGAATGCATCCAGGTGGGTTTTGAAGGTCTCCAGAGAAGGAGACTCCACCATGCCCCTGGGAAGCCTGTTCCGGTGCCCTGTCACCCTCACTGTAAAGAAGTTTCTCCTCATGTTGAGGTGAAATCTTCTATGTTCTAGTTTGAACCCATTGTTCCTTGTCCTATCACTGTGAACCACTGAAAAGAGCCTGGCCCCCTCCGCTTGACACCCACCCCTCAGATATTTAAAGACATTGATCAGATCCCCTCTCAGTCTTCTCAAGACTAAATAGTCCCAGGGATCTCAGTCTGTCTTAGAATAGAATAGAATCAAGAAGGTTGGAAGAGACCTCAAGGATCATCAAAGTCCAACCTGTCACCCTACACCTCATGCCTATCTAAACCATGGCACCAAGTGCCATGTCCAATCCCCTCTTGAACACCTCCAGGGATGGTGACTCCACCACCTCCCTGGGCAGCACATTCCAATGGCCAACCACTCTCTCTGTGAAGAACTTTCTCCTCACCTCCAGCCTAAACCTCCCCTGGCGCAGCTTGAGACTGTGTCCTCTTGTTCTGGTGCTGGTTGCCTGGGAGAAGAGACCAAACCCCTCCTGGCTACAACCTCCCTTCAGGTAGTTGTAGACAGCAATGAGGTCTCCCCTGAGACTCCTCCAGGCTAAACAGTCCCAGCTCCCTCAGCCTCTCCTCATAGGGCTTGTGCTCAAGGCCTCTCACCAGACTCGTTGCCCTTCTCTGGACATGCTCCAGCAATTCAACATCTTTCCTAAACTGAGGGGCCCAGAACTGGACACAGTACTCAAGGTGTGGCCTAACCAGTGCTGTGTACAGGGGTACAATGACCTCCCTGCTCCTGCTGGCCAAACTATGCCTGATGCAGGCCAGGATGCCATTGGCTCTCTTGGCCACCTGGGCACACTGCTGGCTCATGTTCAGGCGGCTGTCAACCAGTACCCCCAGGTCCCTTTCCACCTGGCTGCTCTCCAGCCACTCTGACCCCAGCCTGTAGCTCTGCATGGGGTTGTTGTGGCCGAAGTGCAGCACCCGGCACTTGGACTTGTTGAATGCCATCATGTTGGACTCTGCCCATCTGTCCAGCCTGTCAAGGTCCCTCTGCAGAGCCCTTCTACCTTCTAACAGATCAACACCTGCTCCCAGCTTGGTGTCATCTGCAAATTTATTGATGATGGACTCAATCCCCTCATCCAGATCATCAATAAAGATATTGAACAGGATGGGGCCCAGCACTGATCCCTGGGGGACACCACTAGTGACAGGCTGCCAGCTGGATGTGGCACCATTCACCACCACTCTCTGGGCTCTGCCTTCCAGCCAGTTCCTAACCCAGCGCAGAGTGCTGCTGTCCAAGCCACAAGCTGCCAGTTTGGCCAAGAGTTTGCTGTGGGGGACAGTGTCAAAGGCCTTGCTGAAGTCCAGGTAGACTACATCCACAGCCTTTCCCACGTCCACCAGGTGGGTCACCTGATCATAGAAGGAGATCAGGTTGGTGAGGCAGGACCTGCCCTTCCTAAATCCATGCTGGCTGGGCCTGATTCCTTGGCTATCCTTCAGGTATGCACAGTGATTGCCCCCAAGACAATCTGCTCCATGATTTTCCCTGGCACTGAGGTCAGGCTGACAGGCCTGTAGTTCCCAGGTTCTTCTGTTCGTCCCTTCTTGTGGATGGGCGTCACATTGGCCAGTTTCCAGTCTTCTGGGACCTCTCCAGTGAGCCAGGACTGGTGGAAAATGATGGAGAGAGGCTTGGCCAGCTCGTCTGCCAGCTCTTTCAGCACCCTAGGATGAATCCCATCAGGTCCCATGGACTTGTGAATATCCAAGTGACTCAACAAGTCTCGAACTAATTCCACATGGATTTCAGGAGTACAACACTGCTCCTCGACCCCATCAACCAGCTCAGGAGGCCAGTTATCCTGAAGTCCTCCTGCCTTACTGTTGAAAATGGAGGCAAAGAAGGCATTTAGAATCTCAGCCTTCTCCTCATCCTTAGTTACAATGTTACCCTCCACGTCCAATAAAGAGTGGAGGCTCCTCTTGCCCCTCTTTTTAGCATTAATATATTTATAAAAATGCTTTTTGTTGTCCTTCACGGAAGCAGCCAGTTTAATTTCTAACTGTGCTTTTGCCTCTCTAAGTTTTCTTCTACATGATCTAACAACATCCTTAAACATATCACTAGTTGCCTCCCCCCCTTTCTAAAGGCGATAAACCCTCTTTTTTTCCCTTAAATCCTTCAGGAGCTCCTTGCTCATCCAGGCCGGTCGTCTTCCCCGCCGGCTCGTCTTACGGCATGTGGGAACTGCCAGTTCCTGTGCCTTTAAGAGCTCCTGTTTGAAGTAAGTCCAACCATCCTGGACCCCTTTGTTCTTAAGGGCTGTTACCCAGGGAACTTTCTGAATAAGTTGCCTGAACAACCTGAAGTTTGCCCTCCGAAAGTCCAAAGTGAGGGTTCTGTTACTGCTCCTCCCTATTTCCCTGCATATTGAAAACTCCACTGTCTCATGGTCGCTGCACCCTAGACAGCCTCCAACCATCACATCTCCCACCAGCCCTTCTCTATTTGAGAACAGCAGATCAAGCAGAGCCTTGCCCCTGGTAGGTTCACCTAAGAGCTGCATCAGGAAGTTGTCATCCATGCACTCTAGGAACCTTCTGGACTGTCTCCTCTCTGCTGAATTAAGTTCCCAGCAGATGTCTGGTAGGTTAAAGTCCCCCACAAGGACAAGGTCTGATGATCTTGAGACAGCTTCCAGCTGCTTATAGAATATCTCATCGGCCTCCTCATCCTGGTTGGGTGGTCTACAACAGACTCCAACCAGGATGTCAGTTTTGTGTGGCCTCCCTCTGATTTTAACCCATAAGCATTCAACCCTTTCACCTGCAACCTCAAGTTCTGAGGCATCAAAAGATTCCCTAATATACAGGGCCACCCCTCCTCCTCTTCTCCCTTGCCTGTCTCTCCTAAAGAGCTTATAACCCCCCAGTGCAGTACTCCAATTGTGAGAATCGTCCCACCATGTTTCTGTAATGGCAACTACATCATAGTTCTCCTGGTGAATCAAGAGTTCCAGTTCCTCTTGTTTGTTGCCCATACTGCGTGCATTGGTGTACATGCACTTCAGCTGGGCTGCTGATTTCACCAGTTTGTGTGGTCCTCCCTTCTTTCCAGGGAGACTGGTTTCCACACCCACCCCCTTCAGACCTAGTTTAAAGCCCTCCCAATGAGTCCTGCCAACCCCAGTGCCAGCACCCTCTTACCCTTTCTAGATAAATAGTCTTCATAGGGGAGATGCTCAAGTGCCCTAATCATCCTCATGGCTCTAATACATATGTTAGTGCATGAGGTTTTTTGCTCCCATGTGCAGGATTTTGACCTTCCCCTTTTAAAATTAAAATTCTTTAAAGCTCATTTTTCAATGTCTCCTAGCCCTTGTCATTAGTAGAGGAGATGCCAAAGTGCTCCCATTGATGTAAAGTTCTGCTTCCTCTTGGCTTCCGTTTGGATGCAGCCACAGTATAGATCCAAAGATCACGGGGTTTAGTATAGTATCTCTTTCTTTTCCCACACCAGAGGGGTAACAGGAAGACCACCACTGATCCAGTTACTTTTCTCCTCCATACCAATGTCTGTATCCATCTGCCTTCTGAACTTCAGTAAATTAATTTCGATAGCATCCTGGGGAAAAAGTGTCTGACTTGTCACATTGTCTTACTGTGACCCCCTGCCTGCCTTGATAGTTTGTAAAAGCAGAGGGAGTATGTCCCTGAAGACTCATGGAATAATCATTAAGTGGCTTGATGAGGCACTAAACCAAAACACCATCCTTTTACTTCCTAAGGAAACAAGGCTTATGTGAACACTGGAAACCGAGGAGAGGCAAAACACAGTCATGGGTTATGCTTGGCAGGAGACAACCTGCAAAAGGCACATAGGTTCCTACTCTTAGCACCAAACTTTTCTCAAGCTGATGGGGCTCTAGGATCCCTTCTATTTCAGCAGGTGGCCTATGTTTGCATGGTGGATACCACACCTGTGAAATGCATCTTCTTAAACTATATGGGCAGAGTGTCTCATTTCAGTTAGATTCCCCATAAAAGGGCCCTTTGGATGACCAGCATACTATATTCAGGATGTATAGGAAAAACATATTAATCTCTTACTGGAGAGTATTTTTTAATTACAATTGGCCATGGTTCATTCCACAAATATATGCAAACCATATATTTAAAGGAATGATTCATCTCAGTATCCTAACAGTTAAGCAAGTCTGCATTATGTTTGCTATATAATACAAAAAATCTTTGATGTCATATACAGGAGTTGATAATCTGTTGATCAAGCTGTGCAGAATAAAAAACCAAACTCTTAAAAATTTATTTTTAATTTGTTAATATTCTGTGTGCATTTCAGATTACTTTGCTGTGATTAGTAATATTCCTATTACAAATATGCTAATTAGTTATATATATATGTGTATATATATATGTGTATATATATATGTATATATATATATACATATATATTCAAATTACTATTTAGATACATTTTATGCAAAACCTTTAAGTAGATGATTTCATATTTTCTAGTATGTTTGGATATGAAATGAAAGACCTAAAAATGTCTCTTATAAAATCCAAAGACTGTTGAAAATTAAAAATACAAGAAGTTCTAAATGAAACTCCCTCCAAAAGATACTGTGCAGGAGGAAGAAATAGTAAATGTAAAATTTTTTAAACTTGATATTGTAGTGCAAAAATTCAGGGTTAAATCTTTGTGCTGTATACTCCTGATGTCTCAAGCTATGCATTTCAAACACAAGCTAGAATGGGAAAATCATAAAGATTTTTCTGAACTTAATAAAAATGCAGTAATAACTAACTTCTTTGTAAAAGGGACTTGCATAGTTATTGTGGATCATAATGAAGTGCAGGGGTGTGATAAAAGTAAAAAAAAACTGGGAAAAAAACCTAAAACATCTAAGAAACTTTTAAGCAATGTGATAAATATATGGTTCTAAAGACATTGTGGTTATGCAACAAAGGATTAAGTGAAAAAAAAAAAAAAAAGGTGAGCATCATGCAAACCAAAAGTCTGTTTTGTCTTTCAAGTAGAAATTGTGTCCAGTTCTGGAACCCCTGTTACAAGAAAGATATGGATGTGCTGGAACATTTCCAGAGAAGGGCCACAAGGATGATCAGAGGGATGGAGCACCTCCCATATGAGAACAGGCTGAGAGAGTTGCGGTTGTTCAGTCTGGAGAACAGAAGGCTCCAAGGAAAAATTATTGTGGCCTTCCAGTATCTGAAGGGGGCTTGCAAGAAAGCTGTTGAGGGACTTTTTAGAATGTCAGATAGTGAGGGAATAGTTCCAAGCTAGAGAAGGGTAGATTTAGATCAGATGTCAGGTAGAAGTTCTTCACTGTAAGGGTGGTGAGACACTGGAACTGGTTGCTGAGGGAGGTGGTGGATGGCCAGGCTGGATGTGGCTCTGGGCAATGTGATCTAGTGGAAAGTGTCCCTGCCCATAGTAGGGCGATTGGAACTGGATGATCCTTGAGGTCCCTTCCAACCCTGACAATTCTGTGAAATTCTAATAGTTACCTTTTTCAGAGGTTGTATGTATGTTGTTTACAAAAATTCAGTAACTCTTAGATGACAGTTTAAACCTGTCAGTAGAGAGAAATGATTTGTATGAGAGGTATTTAGGAAAGAAAACTTGTCACAATCAGTACAGCTTTCTTTCATGTGCTTTGTTTCTGATGAGATAGCCATTTAATTCACACTAAAAAGAGAAAAGTTATGAAAATAATAGATGAGTAGACCAAAACTAGTAAGAAAAATTAGACTAGTCCAATATGTCATCCACATAGAAGCAAAAAATTGTATTGATGGTAAAATGTTTTGAATAGTTAGTACAGAGCACCTAAAATACATGACTGCAGAAACACTCTAAACTGTGTAACAAATTCAGCATAAGCCTGATAAAATAATTAGACAAAAAAAAAAATGTTTATGCTATTCTAAAAGATGCATCTGTGGTCTAACATGACTCACAACCTCCTGGAGTTGAGGATTCTTTCTAAGTAGTATCATATAGAAAACCAGCCTGAATTTTTGTATGCTAAGACATCACCCTTATTTTTCTGGCTTAGAATAAAGCACTGCCTGGGGTTTTTTGTTGTTCTGTTTTGTTGGCATTTTTTTTCCTGTAAATATCAGGCTTCAAGAATTAATTGGTTTTTGTTGATTTTTATTGCCTTGATACTGCAGAGTTTTTATCTCCGAATCTATTTTAAACGCTGAAATATATAGCAACTTGGTTTTGTTTAAAGATGACTTCTTTAATTAAAAAACAGGACTGAATTGGGGTCATAGCAGTGTAATACATCTGAATTTTTCTACAAAGATTTTGTCTTCCTGAGAGATTAAAGATTAGGGTGGTCTTTTTATCCTCTCAACACTTCCCCATCTCTTGTTCCCAAATTAAAATTCAAAGAAAGTATAAAAAATTTAAATGCTTTAAAGTACTAACGTAAATAGTTTCAGACTTCCCCCAGGTGGACTCATTTCTGTCCCTTCCAAAAAGTAAAATTTAAAAGTATCAAGTTTATGGTAAAGGATTAATATTTGTATATATTAAATTAAATTCATATATTATTAGACAGGGATGAATAAAATATTCAGTAATTTCTCTGCTAATGAAATATTTTTTTAATAGACCAAAACGTAAGTTCAAAGTTCAGCTGATAATATCTGACAGAAAACCCCAAGCAAAGGAGGTTTTTTCTTTGTTTTGTAGTTTCATACATGAATGCATATGCTTTTAATTTCAGGATAGCAACTGATACTTGAAATTCAAATATAAAAATGAAAATTAAATGAATTAGAAACAAGACCTCTTAAAATATTGCTTTTCAGGTAAAAATATTCCATTTTTCAGAAGCTGAGACTTTTATATGTATCTTCTGAATCAGTCAATGGATACAAAATAAGGTGTTCATATAGTTTCATTGCTCACAAGCATTCAATAATATGATCATTTACTTAGTTTTTTGACTGTCTGTCTGCCTTAAAGATTGTATGAAAGTGTTTATCACCATGTCTGTTTTAAATGATGAAGAAATACTTTAAGTCTCAATGTGGCATAATGGAACCTTCCCTATGTGTTTTCATGATACATTTGAATGAGAGAAGGGTATAGCCAAGTCTCACAACTTAAGCTGCATGCTGATAATTTATGAAAATACCATGATTTAGATGCCTTTGATTATGTGTACAAAACTTTCCAGAAAAAGCTCTCCTGCATTTCCTTAAGTGCTCTTTTGATCTAACTTGCCCAAAGATTTAGGGCCAATAAAGGTGCCTTGGGCTGAGAAATTCCTTTGCCCATTATGTCCTTAAATCACAAGGACTGTGGAGAGCGTTAAGGTGGAAGACATAGCATGTTTCACAGTGAAAGACCTAAAGCTATTTTAAAAGTGAGCTGGAAACGTTACATTCTTTTTAGAGTTAAAGTGGTTGTAAGAAACATCTTCCCGGAGGTGCATACCTGCAGTCTTTCATGTGAAGTTGTATGTGTTTTTAAGAGGACTCTCTGTAAAACACTCTGTAAAAACCTGCTGGGTAAAGTGCATACCAAAGGGTTCTCAGAAGCAGGTGTCCTGCATCATATTAAGAAAACAAAACAAAACAAAAGAAAACAAAAGAAAACAAAACAAACCCACAAACCAACCAAGCAAACAAAAAAATAAAATTAAGTGTTTTGGTTCTACCAAACTAATATTGGTAGAAATTAAAAAGAGGGTGACTAGATTGCTCTGTTGGCAAATGGTTGTGAGACAACTTGTTAAAGCTGTACCAGAGAAAAGCACAGGAATTTTATGAGGCCAGCATATCTGTGAATTTGATAAGGGAGCAACCACTGTACTGCTCAGCCAGTCTGTGACCCCTCCAGACCTCACTGCTCACCCTGGCTCCTGTGAGAAAGGTGAAGTGGTGAGTGAGGGTGCTGGGGTGTTCCTCTGCATTCCTGTATTCAGAGACAGAGAAGGAGGGCACTAGTGCCCCCCAGCAATCTGCTCTTCCTTCAGAACGGTTGTGCTTCCCATTCTTCTGGGCAGGACAATTTGTATGTTTAAGGTGAAGAACCTAAACCAGACAAAAACTGTGCGAACTGTATTTAGCAGAGATATTATGAGCACCCTTCTTCTCTAAATACATATACTTTCCTCTTTGTTGATACTTCAAAATGGGAAAAACAGTTTAGTATAAGGTATGAGTATGGATTCATGATCTAAAAAGAATGTTTTAACATATGAGAAAATATATACAGAACTTAGAGGGAAGCTTGAGATTGGCAGCCACTTTTAACATTTTTCTTCTTTGTGGGCACTTTGAAACTAAGAATGAATGAGGAATTGACAGCCTGTGAGCAAATTTTCATATTTCCAGTGCATATGTATCTACCCAAATCTGTTAAATATTACACTGTATAAGAAAACAATTATTTTTAATATCACACTCTGCATATGTATTAGTGAGAATTTGCTGAGGTAAGCAAGTGATTGATCAATATAATTGCTCAATCCTTAGTTCAACTTTAAATAAGTAATAAATTCAGTTTTAAATTCCTATTAGCACATAAATGTTTTTAACAAATGGTTCAGTCACTTAATTAGAATATATTAATCAAGCAACAGTAATAACAAAGTAATTATCAATTCACACTCTGTTTATCTTGTAACCTTACTAATGTGCAGCATTCTTTTCATTATAATAATTGTAATACTAAAACTATAATCTTCATGAATACATTCTGGGAAATACAGTGGTGGAGCACTAACAAGAATACTATTACCTATTTACAGCACCTTAGGTTAGCTAAGTGCGTCTTTGTTAATGCATACATCCACATGATGATTGGTTATTGTGTAACAGAAAAGGTCTCTGTAGGCAGTGCTTTTCCTTTCTCACTTTCCTTAGTTACTTTTTTTTGCTTTATATGGTTTTGTGTTTGAATCATCCAAGGAACTACATTTCCAATGCAGATATTTTAGATTTGCTTTTGTTCCCATGTGAATGTTGAGCTTTTCCTCCAGTATAAAGTGTTTTCTGTAAGTTTCATTGAGAGAAAACATACGTTCACACAATGAACAAAATAAGAGTCATTAAAGTTTGAAGCTGTAACAATAAGCGGAAGTGCAAGTCAGTAGACCTGTTGGTTGGAAATAGATTCAGGTTACATGATTTTTGGAAGGAATTTCTGGAGACCATTCAGTACAGCCTTCTGCCTGATGCTGGGCTATTATTAATCCTACAACATGGGATCCTCTTCCAGAATGCGGTGGGTTGAAATTACTTCCACGAATGAAATTGCCAGACTAGCTCAGTGGAGGCAAATGAAGCTATATTTACAAGCAAACTAAAATCTAGAAATATGAAATGGAATGAATATGTACAAAATATACAGTATTTATGTGTATTTACAATTTATAAACAAGACAAGAAGCCCCCTGGGCAAAACCAGGGGCTACCAATAGCTTCTACTCTCCTTCCCCACCCCTGTAAAAGGGAAAAGAGAAAGAGGAGAAAAAGCAGAGAGTAGCTTGTTAGTACTTAACCACAACAAGAATGCAGCCAAGATCAACAGCCAAGCAAAAGCACCAGCTAGTATCTCTAGAGCAAAGAAGCTGAAAAGAAAGTTATGTTAATTATCAGACCAATGGGAATATTCAGACCTTATCATTATTTTTCTTTAGCATCCAATGGTTATTTGTTGACATTCTAACACTTTCTACTCAATCTGTGGAAAATTTCCTAGGCATCAGCCAAAAACTGCTACAATCCACCCCTTCTAAATAATTCCATTGTTTGCTAATGCTACCCATCTAATCTAAATACCTACAATAATGAGCAGTAAAGTCCATATTTTCAGTTTATCCTTCATTCCAACTACCTCAGATGTAGATGACTCAAAAGTTTAAAAAACAGGAAATGAGAAAACAGTTCGTCTTTTCACAGATGAGACAAAGAAAAGCACAGGGTCTCCCAGGCGACTCAGGTATCTCAGGGTTCATGCTCATGTACTGTAGATTCCTCGTGGATTCTTCTTTTGGGCACAACGTTGTATCTGAAACAGAAACTCCAAACAGCTTGAATTATACACTCTAAATTTAAACTCTCTCAGCTAAAGTTAGATTTCTTTGTGGAACACACTGAATTTCACCATTCTTTTGCATCAACCAGTAAGTATGACCAGGACCTTCAGCAGAAACCACCCCTCAGATAGGCTTGGCCTCTCCTGCATTCCTCTGCTATGGGAATAGCGAAGAAAGCATTAGCACTGTCTATGGTAGCATACCATTTGGCCTCTTTGGATTCCAGCTCATACTGGAGTTTCATCATGTCTCATACAGCCGCACTCATGGGTGGAGTTACTTCATTCAGAACACGGAAGTCAACTGTCAGACACCGTTCTCTATTTGGCTTTCACACCTCTCCACTCAAAACTTCTACCTCTTTCTCCTTGTTGTTTTATTGTTTTTCAGTGCATGGAAGAGTTTGTCTCCATCTTCTTTGCAATACCATTAGCAGTAGACTGTTAGTAGGTTCTTTAGCCAAGACCATCTTTCTTAGGAGTACATGTGCTGAATGCCAATTCCATTAGTCTTCTGAAGGACCCAAGTTAGTTTATCAACATTGATTTTTGAACTGTTGTTGACCTAATGCAGCATTCCAGATGCAGATTCACCAGTACTTAGTAGTGAGCCTGACAGAAGCCATCTCTCCTAGTGCCTGTAAATCTTGCTATGCCAAGTTGGCAAGCAACCCACGAACTGTGACCACAAACAACTTCTTCTGTGCTGAGCACCAGAGAATCTTGAGATGCAGCCAGCCAGCAAGCTGCATCAACTGCCTTGCCATGCCGAAAAAGTTGTTTGCCCCACCAGCACAAAAATGCTATTACTGGCTGCTAGCATGAGAGCCAAAGCTGCAGCCTGAGCTGTGTGGCTGCAGCCTGAGCCATGTGGCTGCAGCCCAACCTGAGAGAAAGCTGTGCACCCAAGAATCGCTCATCCCAAGACAGGCACTGGAGAATTTCAAAAGGAACTGCTGCAACCCTGCAAGCTGAGAAAGAGCTGCCTGGCAACCAGCCGTGGCAGTGCTGCACTTTGCCAAGCTCCAGCATCAACTACTTTCCTCTCAATGTGCCCCAGAGAGCAAAGCTGCAAAATCCCTGGGAAAGTTTTCCCTGGCACAGTGCCTTACATGGCATCCTCCATCTTTGCTTTCTTTACTTGTGCAAATTTACAGTGTATTTCTTGGATTATAATTGCAGCATCAAGAAAGGTCCTGTAGTAAACTGGTAAATTCCTATAAAGCCTCTTTTATTGTTCTAGTGCCTACCACTCCCTGAAGTGGACCTAGAGCTCCCCTTGTGGACAAGCTGGCATTTTGCTGTGTATCTCTTTTTCCAGTTTGAATTGCTGTTTGTAAGTTTCAGATTTTGCTTAAATTGTTAAAATTGTTATGTGTTCCTTTGTGAAATGCATTAACCACAATCGAATACCCATACCTATAAATATACCTTGTAAAAAAGTTTTGGCATTTTAAAAAATAGTAATAAATACAGAATATTTTTATGATATCTCTGTCTGAATATTAACATTAATAATTTCATAACACATAAACATAGTTCAAGTCCCATGAACCTTAAACCAGGCTTGGACACCTAAGTGCTTTGAGAGCTTTTGAAAATTTGAACATAAGCTCCTCTGCATAAAAGTATTAATAACAGATGTACTGATTTCCGTACTCTAACTTATAAGCTTCACCTGAAAGGTGAGTGTTCCAAATGGATCCATTATTGTTCAATTTAAAGCTTAGAATTGATAGCAAATAAACTGTAGAGAAGTGTTTATTTGTCTGTCGTTGTTGTTTTGTTTTGTTTTTTTAACTATATAGTACATTGAGGAAATCCTGTTATGTTCGAGAAGCATAAGACTGAGAGGGCACGTATATGGTCTGTATGCATGTAAGACAAAGAGTCATTAAAGCCATCTTGAGATCGCATTTCCTATATTACAGATAAACTTAAATCACTGTGTGATAGAGCTACCCTATCTGCTGGACAATTTGACCATTTAGTATCTGTTTTAAAGTTTTCTTCCTTATTTTACGTAACTACAAGAAATTGTTTAAACTCTAAGGCAAATTTAAACTCTACTATTTGTTAAATAAAAACTGAATTGTCAATGTAGATGCATTAGCTAAATAGAAATTATTTTTTCAGTTGTTTTTTTTCTTTTGCTTATTCCACCATTCAGTTTTAGCTCACATCCAATAACAAAACTATTTTGTGTTCTAATCTAAACCTCTTACGAGTAATTTAAATTTTTGTGTGTGTGTGTTAGATCCTGCTGAGCCATTGACATATATAGCCCGTGTGCTGTTAAGAATTTCCATTGCTATAAAGAGAACAGTGTAGGGCCAGATGATCCCTAACCTAGATGTATTCCCTAACGTAGAATTTTTTTATTTTGTTAGATATTTGGAACTAAAACTACAAAATGAGATCTATGGAACAGAGCAGAAATAGAGGACCTATTTGTATTTATGTTAGGAACATGCTTTTAGCTGTGAAAAAAAAAATATTACAAAACAAGTTAGTCTTAGCATTACTTATATGATCTTTCCCCCCATTTTTAGTTTCTAATTTTTCTACTGTAGATATATTTGTGTTCAGTATGTGCAATCGACATGGTTACAATACTGTTATATAGATCATGAATAATTGTAGTAACCTTAGTCTTTTCTCCTCAATATGGTGAGAGGAGTGTTATTACTAATGGCACATTTATAGTTTGGATTTCATATCTAAATAAAAGATCAATAAAACACTAGAACATCAATTACTTAAGACTGAGTTAAATATCCCATAAAATATACACACATTTGAGTTTTAAGACAAAACCAACCAGACGTACTGGAACGTCTGAGTATGTGAAAAAGTACTATTACTTTTTCAATAATATACTTAAATCTCACTCATATGAGCGCCTGTTCTGGCTGTTTCCAGTTTAATAAGTTTATGGAGCTTTGCATCTCTGAACTGAGAGTAGCTCTATCATTTTGACATTTAATTTTGTTTGTCTTTTATAAATGTCTTATAAAAAAAAAAAAGAATCATTTTGCATCTGTTATCTACTAACATCTGCCTCCATTAGCCATTGTTAAATACCAACACAATACATTAAAATTAATTTTTGCTTTTTTTTCCCCTCTTAAATCACAAACTGATTTAATTATTGACACAAAGTTCTTACCATAACAATTGTTCAATGGAGATTTAATGAGTTCTCATGTTTAGATTGGATTTACCAAGGGATCTGTCTTTTTCTACCATTAATATGAGGGAGTATCTAATGGCTTGGGGTTTGCTTTGCTTGTGCCTGTATAAAACCCTTCTTTGTTTGCTTCCCAATGTTTTCATATAGCTATTGCAGTAAATTAAAAACATTGATGTGCTATTACAAATAAAAATAAAGCCAAAAGTGGGACTGGGGGGAGAGGAGAAGAAGAGTGGCAACCTTTTTAAGAAACGACGAGAAATAGTTAGGATAACTGAGTAAAGTGAGAATAAAAGCCATCCTAGTGCAACATAAAAAGATATAAAGCTGTACAAGTATATTCTGCCTAAGTAACATCAGGATTAAATAGTAACACATATGCACAAGCATGCTAAATTCATGAGTAGAATAGCTGACAACGTGAAAATCAAAGATAGGGTCAATTAACTTCCCGGGAATAAAATTTATGTTTAGTTGACTGAACATAAAGATACTCATAAACATATTTTTATTCACTGGCAGAGTGTTGGGTGGAAATATGTCATCACTAATGACAGAAGAACCCATGGAAAATCAACCTCTTGTCAAAAAGTCTACATGTAGCTGTAGAATGTTCCTCTCAAGCTGTCCTGTAGGGACACCTGAAATACTGGCAGGCTGCTATGAGGTCTCCATGGAGCCTTCTCTTCTCCAGGCTGGACAGGCCCAACTTCTCTCAGCCCCTCTTCACAGGAAAGGTGCTCCATCTCTCTGATCATTTTTGTGGCCCTGCTCTGGAGCTGCATGTCCCTCTTATTTTGGGGGCTCCAAAACTTGACACTATCCAGGTGGGATCTTATGAGAACAGAGGGGAAGAATCACCGCCCTCAATGTGCTGGCCACACTTCTTTTGATAGAGCCCAAGATTTGATTGGCTCATGTTGGCTGGCTCATGTTGAGGTTCTCATCAATCAACACCACCAAGTTCTCCTCTGCGGGCCTACTCTGCCTCCATTTTCCACCCAAACTGTATTTGTGTTTGGGATTATCTCTACCTGGGTGCAGGACCTTGTATTTGGCTTTGTTGAACTTCAAGAGTTTGTCATTAGTCCACCTTTCAAACCTGTGAACATCCCTCTGGATGGCATCTCTTACATTCAACATGTATACACCAATATATTTTTTTACTAATATGAAATTAATTATGACACTCACTTGTCAATGTCCCATTTTCTCTGCCTGATCCAAAGAAAAAAACCTTGACACTGTAGTAGATATAATAAGCTAAATGAAAAGGTACCTTCAGTTCCTCCAGTGATTTGGAGACATTTTTTCCTCAGAAAGGATTATATTAGGTGCTTATTTAAAAAGTACTACAGCCATCCAGTGCTTTTATTCAGGTATGAAAGATGTCAATATTTCATTAAAAATCAAGAGTTAATTGACATCCTCTATTTAATTCTGAATAATTTTTCTCATTGGAGCTTCTCACAGCATTTCACGTGATTATGGTGGAAGTACAACCAGAGATAGAGCCTGAGCCTCAGCCTTGGCTCCCTCAACTGTCCTTTTCCAGAAGATGTTGCTGGATGGATGGGCAGGTGAGCACAGTGACAACCACTCTTTCTTAGGATTCCTGGTGTTTCCTGTATCCATAGAAACAACAATAAAAATAACCAGAAATGGTTTGCTTGCTGTGGGAGAAGACAGGACTGCTCTTTTGAGTAGGACATTTAATATATTTATGAGATTATATTTCTTGTGAATCACTGTGATTCTTTTATTCATACAGCATTGAGGTGACCAGTATGTACTGATCAGGCTAACATTTATACATCTCTTAACCTGTCATTGCAGATCTTGAGTGGGAACATTCAAATCAATAAAGAGTTACTTTCTTAAAAAATACATAAACTCTTGTGAAAAACATCTTTTTGTTGTTGCTTTTTTTCAATAAAATACACTCTATTATCCTGGGATAATATTTTGATTCAAAAATCATAGAATCGTAGAATTGTCAGGGTTGGAAGGGACCTCAAGGGCCACTAAGTTCCAACCCCCCTGCCATGGGCAGGGACACCTTACACTAGATTAGGTTGCCCAGAGCCACATCCAGCCTGGCCTTGAAAACCTCCAGGGACGAGGCTTCCACCATCTCCCTGGGCAACCTGTTCCAGTGTCTCACCACCCTCATGGTGAAGAACTTCTTCCTAATATCTAATCTGAATCTACCCATTTCTATTTTTTTTCCCATTCCCCCTAATCCTATCATTACCTAACATCCTAAAAAGTCCCTCCCCAGCTTTCTTGTAGGCCCCCTTAAAATACTGGAAGGCCACAGTTACTTCAGGATATTTTTTTTAAGTTACAATAGAAATTGTACAATTTCTACTCGTTCAGTACTTTTTTATAAAAATAGACAATATGTAAGCACATTAATGTTTTTTTGTTAATTGCTTCCAAAGATATTTGTTAGCATGATACTACATTGATCTTATTTATTTACCTGTTGTTCTGAGTTGAATTTACAAGGTAGCTACCTCACCTGAATCTTCTTTGGGGCAGGGAAATTGCAGCAAAATGCTGAAATGCAAAATCCAACAACTGCTCACTTAAGAATTAATCCAACAGTTTTGCTGGTTAGCACAAAGGAGTGAATGTAAATTAGGCAAAGAGGTAAAATGTTGATAAAAAGTGTATAGATGAAGAAAATGGGAGACCAAGAAATAGTGTTCTTTTCTGGAAAAGCAAAATGATATTGTTTGCCATAAGCAACTATCTATTCCTATGTTGAAAAGGTCCCACTTTATGAAGTCCAAATAATGAAATAACCACATAAAATTTCCTTAAAAGTGATGACTTTCTGACATTAAAAGTAGAAGATATGAGCAGTAGAAGAGGCATTTTCCAAGGTCTGAAGCTATACTCTAGGATGTTCTCTGTAAAAGCAGTTTTTACTCTCATCAAAACATGTGGCAGGCTGTTAATTAAAATGGAAAAAGACAAATGTTATGTGTAATATTTCCCATTATACATGTCCTGATTTTTCACAACATGAGGAAAATAACTTCCAGTGGGGAATAAATGGAGAACTGATCTCCAAAGTCATGTTTGAGATTATTTGGCATTCAACACGGTATAGAACTAAGTGTCTATTATAAATATACGAATAAGGTTCATAGAGATAACTCCTGAAAATAGTATTCTCTGAAAGTAAACTTAAAAACTAGTCATATGTGCTTAATACAGAAAGGTCATATAGAGAAGAAAGACCATTTATATATTAAAAATGTGTTTTGTATTTGGCATGTTCCACGTTGTTGTGGTTTGATTTTGAATCAAACAATAACTGGGAATTTACCCCAAGGAGTAAATTACCACACTACACAGAATTTGGAAGTTAGATGAAATTATTATTTACAAAAGCAAACTAAATATAAAAGCATAAAAGGTAATAAACATATTAAAATTAATTATTTACATATAAATATATATATACAAATATACACACACACATGTATATACATATATATATATACCCACATATATATATATAAAATTCAACAACAGCACAACATCCCCCTGGACAGTAGTCCAGACCATCCTGGACACCCCCCTGGACACCCTCCTGTACAGAGAGCCCAGAGGGCTGTTACCAGGTAACAAGATATTATCTCTCTTTCTTATGCTGCTGCTGTTCTTTACTATAACACAAACAGAAACCATCCAGCCAAGCCAGCAAAGTCAGAGGCAGAGACAGAGGGAAAGTAGCAAGCAAGAGAGCAAAACAAGCTGTGCTTTCAGGCTATACAGAAATGCAGACCAATTAAATGGGATAAACATATCTCTCATGTCCTGTTCAGCACCTTGGGACTGTCCATCTCTTGGACTCTCTTGAATTCTCTGGAAAAACTTATTTACAATGAAGATCTTAAACCTGTACACACAAAGAGGACTGAATTTAAGCAGTGTGATTAAAGCTTATCCATTTGATTGAAATTAATTCTTAGGCACCCTGGGACAATCGAAACTAAATTAAACTAAATTAAACTAAATGTAGCAGTAGTCTCTTTCTGAAAGTACATTCAGCTTTTAAAAGCCTCCTTTTATCTTTATTCAGTTTTCTTAGAAGCCATGAGTATGAATTATGCATGATTTTAATTTATTACACAAAACAATAGCCATCAAATAAAACTTGCAAAAGTCCATATTTGTATGCATGTATTCTTAAAAATCAATCTTTTTAATGAGAAAGCCTTTCTCAGTTTATATTACGATTTCAGTTTTCACAGTTGTGGAGAAATGTGCCAATTCTTTCCACAAAATATATTGAAATACCTAAATTATAGAGCTATTAAAGAAAATACCTCATTGTGTTAATTTTGCACAATTTGTAGGTATATGTAATATAGCATGTGATAGACATTGGGGCCTAAGGTGCAATGATTCAAAGGTCAATGATCCAAGAATCTAAAAGTTGTTCAGAAAAAGTATTAACCCAGTAATGTAACTGTTAAAATTACAGACAAATACTGAGCAAAATTAATTCTGTTTGTGATCCACTGGGAAAACAAAAAAGGCTACTTGACTTCAGAAATTCAATCATCAAGACTATCTTCTTTCAGATTTGAAAAATAACAGTTTCACTTAATCTTGGTCAATTTAAGTTCAGAATGCAGTTTTCTCCTGCTTTGGAAAAGAAATTTTTTTTCAGGTGCTGTTAAGAGTGGTGGTTGAATATGTAATGTTGAAGTTTCTAATGAAGTCATGAAACACGTGCTTCAGGTACTTGACATGATGGTCAAGATGAAGAACTAAGAAACATTTCATAGAGTAACCAAATATTTATTGTAAAAAGATTTGGTTACACTTCTCCCATGTTTGGATTAATGAGACAGCAATAAAAGTATAATCAGCAGGTCTTTAGAAAGTATTTATTGTCTCGGCAATATTATAATCTTCTTCTAATACTCTAAATACTAATACTCTAAAGTATATTTCTGTTACAAATTTTAAATCATCCTTCACTCTTATATGCAATAACTTAAACTTGGAAAATTAGTATATTCAAATTCATAAGTAAGATTGACTTTATGCATTTTAACTGCAGTAGTAGAAGTCATTAATAATTGTCTTCTGCATTAATAAAATGGCAAAATATTGTATTAGCATAGTGTCAACCTCTAGTTGTTAGATATTTTTAAACAAGTTGCAAACAAACTTCAAGCCTATATGAGTTTGTCTGATATTTTAATATAAATTGCTATTTCATCTATTTAAAAAAAATAAAGACAAAACCCAAAAATGTGGAAAGAGTTAGCATTTACCTGGAACATGTAGTTTTACTACAACTTAATCTTATTTAGAATTATTTGAATTATGCTTTTAAGGAATGTTATCACCTCACTTGTATTAGTATCTGATATTTATTAGAATCACATATCGGACATATTACTTTTTATGTGTTCCATAAAATTAAAACTCAGCTAACCTGAGTTTGGTGCATTCGGAACCTCTCTCTTCTTTCTCTCCAGGAAAAAAAAAACAAACATTGAAGTTGCCAAAATAATTTGTTCACTCTTAGACTCAGGGGACTTTAGCTGAAAACCAAAATAAATTGCTTGAGCAGTTTGCATTTTGGTCTGTGTTGTACAGCAGTGGAAGGCAATGTTGCCTGGATAAAGCTACAGGAAAACTCAGTTTGGGTTTCTCCTTACAACTTCTACTTTACCTATGTTACTGATGAAATATTTCTGTAACTTCCCCCCCTCCCCCCCTCCTCCCCCACTTACCCTCTCTTGTGCTGTAAGAAGAAAATCAACTTTTCCTCTATTTCATTGACCAAACATGACCACATCCTATATGGCTGTGTATGTATATGCAAGGCAATGGGAAGTCCTGTCCCTTTTTCTTAGAATTTCTTTACACAGGCAAGATCTTACAAACTCTTTTCCCCACTGAAATCTTTCATTTAGGTCTTTCATTACAGACCTAAAAATAGTAATTTCCGTTTTCAAACCTTTACACTCTTCCACCACATGTCCAGGAGCAGTGTCCTCAAAGATAAAAAGTAGAAAGTTATATATGTTATTGATGAATAAAATATACTGGGAACTTGCACAAGGCTTCCATCGAAAGCAATAATGAAACCGGGTTTGAGTCATTTTATTGATTTTGAAGAAACTATGTTACATGCTTCATAAAATGATGTCTAAATAATGTCAAATGGCTTAATCATGAATTGCTACCATTTCATGTTGTGAATGGGAACATTTTAATTAACTTTGCTGCAGATATTTTTTTCTATTTATGATTCTATTTTTTCCAGTGAAAATTGCAAACTACGTGTGATGGTAACATTAAAGCAAATAAAAATTCAAATATCCTTGTTATTCAAAGTTAAACTCTGTTTAAAATTTAACGTGAGTGCTACGGCATAAAATGAAACATTTGCTAGATTTCAATACATAGAGCATAGTTTCAAAAGACAGTTTATTTCAGTGATCCAATTAAGTAACTGATAGCAACAACACCAAGACACCACATGCTTTGTAAGGAATTCCATAATTTATTCTCCCTGACAGCCTCAGTTTTACGGAAAAAGGAATTCAAAGTAAACTGACTGGCTAAATGTTTGCTGTATGTTTTTGTCTGCATGCTTATATACATAGCACATTATATGTTGCACTACCTGGGACTTAATGAACATTTTTGCTTTTCTTGCACCATATTTATATACATTATAATTGAAGCATGCATCATTGTTTTCCAACTCAATAGTTTTAAAGACTTTTTAAAATTAATCAACAGAATCAATTTTTTCAAAGTGACTTAACAGGCAAAAGAAATTCAAAATTCTGGAAGTTTTTGAATCTGAGTTTGCCTGTTTATGTGTTGTATTTCCAATTTTTAATGATGGGAAAATGACTAGGCATGGATGCTATTTAGTCTATTAAAGTTTATCCATTTTGATATAATTTCCTTTCAATTCCTACTTGATTGCATTGCTGCATTTTTCTCAACAAAACTTTCCTTTAGGCTATCCAAAAGAATGTTAGCCAACTGTATTTAGAATTGCTTCTTGACATTTACTCTGTATTTCTTCATTTTATGTTTCACATTTCTATCATCTGTTCTGTATCAAATGTCTGACTGATTTTAAACTGTGCTGCTTAAGATTTTTGTACATCTTTAACCCTGTCTCAATCAACATACAGTTTTAAGTGGTAAGCAGACTAGACTCTTATGCTTATTACCACTGCTTGTACCAGTTAGATTAAAAGTTAACTTGCATGTTCAGAATTGCTAGTTCTTGCTTTTAAAATAATTTTTCTGCTTATCTCTTATAATAATTCTTATGCTTATGACTAAGTGTGAGACCCTGGGTGTTTTCGTTGGCTCAAAAATTGCCACTTTGGAGCAGGGTTGCGCACCTACTGTGATGGATATAATAATGATTTGTGTTAAAGGGTGAGCGAGGAGTAAAGTTCAAGGAGCTTATTTTGGAAAAATGTGTTTTTGAAAAAGTCGAACAAAGAGCTGCATACTTTCAAACCAGACAAATCAAAAGCCCAGAAGGAGCAGACTAGTTGCTTTACAAGCCGCACAGAGAAAAACAAAAGCATTGGGGACTACCACATGAAGGGAACCTCCTAGCACCAAATTTCTTTTTGCATTTGCTCTCTTCTGAGGAGAGAGACTAAACTGAGATTGCAATTCTGGGGCTAGCTCTTTCCTGTCACCAGTTACAGCCTTGTCTAAGCGTGTGGAAAAAAGTTGCTTTACAAGCAGCACAGAGACAAATAAAAGCATTGGGGCCTAACACAAGAAGGGAATATCCTAAAACTAAATTTCTTTATGCATATGGTCTATTTTGAGGAGAGAGACTAAATGGAGCTTGCAATTCTGGCCTAGCTCTTTCCTGTCACCAGTTACAGCCTTGTCTAAGCAGGTGGAAAAAAGTTGCTTTACAAGCCGCACAGAGACAAAGAAAAGCATGGGGGCTAACACATCAAGGGAACATCCTAGCACCAAATTTCTTATGCCATTTAGTGTATTTTGAGGAGAGAGACAAAATGGAGCTTGCAATTCTGGCCTAGCTCTTTCCTGTCACCAGTTACAGCCATGTCTAAGCATGTGGAAAAAAATTGCTTTACAAGCGGCACAGAGACAAATAAAAGTGTTGGGGGCTAACGCATGAAGGGAACCTCCTAACACCAAATTTCTTTTTCCACTTGCTCTCTTCTGAGGAGAGAGACTAAATAGAGCTTGCAATTCTGGGCTAGCTCTTTCCGTTCACCAGTTACAGCCTTATCTAGGTGTGTGGAAAAAAAGTTGCTTTACAAGCGGCACAGAGACAAACAAAAGCCTTGGGGCCTACCACATGAAGGGAACCTCCTAGCACCAAATTTCTTTTTCCATTTGCTCTCTTCTGAGGAGAGAGACTAAATGGAGCTTGCAGTTCAGGGCTAGCTCTTTTCTGTCACCAGTTACAGCCATGTCTAAGCATGTGGAAAAAAGTTGCTTTACAAGCCGCTCAGAGACAAAGAAAAGCATTGGGGCCTTTCACATGAAGGGAACCTCCTAGCACCAAATTTCTTTTGCCATTTGCTCTCTTTTAGGAGAGAGTCTAAATGGAGCTTGCAATCCTGGGTGAGCTTTTTCCTGTCACCAGTTACAGCCATGTCTAAGCACATGGAAAAAAGTTGCTTTACAAGCTGCACAGAGACAAAGAAAAGCATTGGGGCCTATCACATGAAGGGAGCCTTCTAGCACCAAATTTGGTTTTGCATTTGGTCTGTTTTGAGGAGAGAGACTAAATGGAGCTTGCAATTCTGGCCGAGCTCTTTCCTGTCACCAGTTACAGCCATGTCTAAGCAGGTGGAAAAAAGCTGCTTTACAAGCCTCACAGAGAGAAAGAAAATCATTGGGGCCTTTCACATAAAGGGAACCTCCTAACACCAAATTTCTTTTTCCTTTTGGTGTATTTTGAGGAGAGAGACTAAATGGAGCTTGCAATTCTGGGTAGCTCTTTCCTGTCACCAGTTGCAGCCTTGTCTAAGTGTGTGGAAAAAAGTTGCTTTAAAAGCATCACAGAGAGAAATAAAATCGTTGGGGACTATCACAAGAAGGGAACGTCCTAACACCAAATTTCTTTATGCTGTTGGTCTATTTTGAGGAGAGAGATTAAATGGAGCTTGCAATTCTGGGCAAGCTCTTTCCTGTCACCAGTTATAGACATGTCTAAAGCTGTGGAAAAAACTTGCTTTACAAGCCGCAGAGACAAATAAAGGCATTGGGGCCTATCACATGACGGGAACCTCCTAGCACCAAATTTGTGTTTCCATTTGGTCTATTTTGAGACGAGAGACTAGATGGACCTTGCAATTCTGGGCTAGCTCTTTCCTGTCACCAGTTACAGCCATGTCTAAGCACGTGGAAAAAAGTTGCTTTACAAGCCGCACAGAGACAAATAAAAGCATTGGGGCCTTTCACATGAAGGGAACCTCTTAGCACCAAATTTCTGTTTCCATTTGCTCTCTTCTTAGGAGAGAGTCTAAATGGAGCTTGCAATTCTGGGCTAGCTCTTTCCTGTCACCAGTTACAGCCATGTATATGCATGTGGAAAAAAGTTGCTTTACAAGCGGCACAGAGACAAACAAAAGCATTGGGGCCTACAACATGAAAGGAACCTCCTAACACCAAATTTCTTTTTGCATTTGGTCTATTTTGAGGAGGGAGCCTAAACGGAGATTGCAATAATGGGCTAGGTCTATCCTGTCACCCGTTACAGGCATGTCTCAACGAGTGGAAAAAAGTTGCTTTACAAGCAGCACAGAGAAAATAAAAGCATTGGGGGCTAACACATGAAGGAAACCGCCTAACACCTAATTTGTTTTTCCATTTGGTCTATTTTGAGGAGAGAGACTAAATGGATCTTGCAATTCTGGGCTAGCTCTTTCCTGTCACCAAATACAGCCTTGTCTAAGTGTGTGGAAAAAAGTTGCTTTACAAGCCGCACAGAGACAAATAAAAGTTTTGGGGGCTAACATATGAAAGGAACCTCCTAGCACCAAATTTCTTTTTCCATTTGCTCTCTTCTGAGGAGAGAGACAAAATGGAGCTTGCAATTCTGGGCTAGGTCTTTCCTGTCACCAGTTATAACCATGTCTAAGTATGTGGAAGAAAGTTGCTTTACAAGCGGCACAGAGACAAACAAAAGCATTGGGTCCTACCACATGAAGGGAACCTCCTAACACCAAATTTCTTTATGCATTTGGTCTATTTTGAGGGGAGAGACTAAATGGAGCTTGCAATTCTGGGTTAGCTCTTTCCTGTCACCAGTTACAGCCATGTCTAAGCAGGTGGAAAAAAGTTGTTTTACAAGACGCACAGAGACAAATAAAAACATTGGGGGCTAACACATGAGTTTAACCTCCTAGCACCAAATTTCTTTTTGCATTTCGTCTATTTTGAGGAGAGAGACTAAATGGAGATTTCAGTTCTGGGCTAGCTCTTTCCTGTCAATAGTTACAGCCTTGTCTAATCGTGTGGAAAAAAGTTGATTTAGAATCTGCATAGAGACAAACAAAATCATTGGGGCCTATCACATGAAGGGAACCTCCTAGCACCAAATTTCTTTTGCCAATTAGTGTATTTTGAGGAGAGAGACTAAATGGAGCTTGCAATTCTGGCCTAGCTCTTTCCTGTCACCAGGTACAGCCATGTCTAAGCAGGTGGAAAAAAGCTGCTTTACAAGCCGCACAGAGACAAAGAAAAGCATGGGGGCTAACACATGAAAGGAACCTCCTAGCACCAAATTTCTTTTTTCCATTTGGTGTATTTTGAGGAGAGAGACTAAATGGAGCTTGCAATTCTGGGCGAGCTCTTTCCTATCACCAGTTAGAGCCTTGTCTAATCGTGTGCAAAAACTTGCTTTACAAGCCGCAGAGAGACAAATAAAAGCATTGGGGCCTATCACATCAAGGGAACCTCCTAGCACCAAATTTCTTTTGCCAATTAGTGTATTTTGAGGAGAGACACTAAATGGAGCTTGCAATTCTGGCCTAGCTCTTTCCTGTCTCCAGTTACAGCCATGTCTAAGCAGGTGGAAAAAAGTTGCTTTACAAGCCGCTCAGAGACAAATAAAAGCATTGGGGCCTTTCACATGAAGGGAACCTCTTAGCACTAAATTTCTGTTTCCATTTGCTCTCTTCTTAGGAGAGAGTCTAAATGGAGCTTGCAATCCTGGGTGAGCTCTTTCCTGTCACCAGTTACAGCCATGTCTAAGCACGTGGAAAAAAGTTGCTTTACAAGCCTCACAGAGAGAAAGAAAATCATTGGGGCCTTTCACATGAAGGGAACCTCCTAACACCAAATTTCTTTTTCCTTTTGGTGTATTTTGAGGAGAGAGACTAAGTGGAGCTTGCAATTCTGGGTAGCTCTTTTCTGTCACCAGTTACATCCATGTCTTAGCTATCTTGGAATAGCCAAAGAAATGCCAATTATCGTAATGACTTTTGTTATATCGATACTTGTAATATAGCTATTGAGCACTGAGATTCTCTCTCAATTTCATATAATTCATCAAATAGCCTACACATTATAAGGACTTGCAATTTCTGCCCACTGGTGTTGGACTTTAACAGACTATTCAGACATTGATCCAACAAGGCAATGAACATTGTAGGCACCGTTTCCTTTCTGCTTAATCCTTTCTACTCTGATTGGGTCATCGATCAGTACTATTCTGAACCTAAGTCATTATCATCAGTGTTTAATTTCTTAAACCTTCAATTCATATCCCATCCTAAATAAAATGGAATATCCCCTCCCCATTTCCTCTCTTGTTTCTACTGAAAATTTGAAATACGGACCATGATAAAAATGAGGAAATAGTTATCCAATTATCTGATCTCAGTAAACAGACAAATGTTAACAAAAAATGTACAGTCATAACATCTTCTGTCTCAGTAAAGAATTATGCTGTAATTTCTCAGCAATCAGATTCTTTTATATGTATGATTTTCTATGGAGAATAAACACATATGTTTGATTCCTTAACTGAATGGTTTGTGCACAACATTGTGATTATTCTTTGCTAATGTCTTCCTATGGCATGAAGAGTGAAAAATATGTCAGAGGTCAATATCCCTCATCCTTGTTTCTGTTAAGAGAGTGACAGCTGAGGAAAAAATAAACTGACAGTGACTGTCGTTGCATCAATAATTGAATAACTCAATTTGGCAATTATAAGTGAGCTTTGATCATGCTATCATTTAAATACCATCCTAGATTTGTTTCCTGACAGCCTGCTTTTTACGTGATGTCTGTTTCAAGGTAACCATTTCTGTGCTTCCATGATAATTTTTAATTCACGACCTCACGACCTTGTTCTCCTTCAGTTAAGGTTACATAAATATTATTTATGTCCCATAGTTGTCTATTATTAGGATTACATATAGAGGGTTTTTAATTCTTCAGCTTCTAAAATAGTATGTCAACACTTCTGCATGGTTCCAGAGAAAAAAAAGAGGCTACTTCAACACTGATTTGTGTAACTTGAGACTCTTTCTTGAGACTTTATTTATATGCTTTATCTACAAATACTTACTACAGCTTCTGCTTCAGAGCAGCTTCAAGAACCTCTTATGCTTCTGTGACAGAAAATACTTCTAGTATAAAGTGTGCCTCCTTCTGAATATGAGTTATAAAACAGATAAAGTAGATCAGCAGCAAAAATGCATTTTCCTGTTCAGTTCACAGATCCTTGCAAAGAGCAAAGAGAACTTCTACCTGAACATTCAGATAAAACCCTCCCTATGTATGCTTTCATCAAAGATGAATTGTTTATATACCTTTCTTTGTACTTTTAGAACCTATGTCAAAAATACTGGGATTTTATTTCTAAAAAGCTAGTTACCGAATTTCAGATCTCTACAGGGACATGGTAATCCAATAACCATCAAGAATATTTTAAATAATTTTAAGCTCAAATATTATATGGGAGGAGGTTTCAGAAACAATTCTCCATGTGTCTGTACTTGGTGAACTAACAGTTTCCCAAGACTGGACTGCAGAGAGATTGGTTCTTTCATCCAACTCCAATGATTAGAAATAGTACAGAACTTCTTCTGCCTGTTTGCTTCTGTTTTTTCAGTTACACCAGCTCTTCTGATAAGCTTGTCTTGCCTGTGGTGCTAACCATCACAGCCGAAGTAACACTAACCTAGTTTATTGAAATGTGATCCTGTAACACTGCTTATACCTGTAGCCAAGCCTTTTGCGTATGTATCTTCTTTCACTTTTCTGGCATTTGAGACAAATCATACTCCACATCTGAGGAGTCTTTTGTACTTGCTTCTGTCAGTGGATATCAAATGGAGGAATCTCTTTCATTCACTCTAAATGTTACTGTTAGTAGGAAAAAGTTAAGATGGTGAGGATGATATTTTCAATTCTTTGGTGTATGTCGTGACCTCCTTTTTTATATTTAAGATGTATTGCTTGAGGTGTAGTGAGTTTCATTTTATATATTGTTGTCTTTTTGGTAATAGAAAGGCCAAAAGGACTGACTTTCCCTAACTTGTTAGTGATTCCACATCTCTGCTTCAGACACATTTTTTCCTTGACTTGTACCTTTTGTGTTAGGATCTGTAATGAGCACTCTAT
Organism: Indicator indicator; assembly: GCF_027791375.1. Taxonomy (NCBI): domain Eukaryota; kingdom Metazoa; phylum Chordata; class Aves; order Piciformes; family Indicatoridae; genus Indicator; species Indicator indicator. Next base: position 108,847,998 of record NC_072010.1, on the reverse strand, counting down.
GATACCAGCATGCCCCAGAACTGAGCAGTTCACCCTTTTAAAGAAATACTCTTACATTCTGCTTCTTGACATTTTTACTAAATCCTTGGTATGTTAGTATATACCTCCTACATTTAGTAGCATAAAATAAGTTTCATGAAAGACTTATTGAGGATTAAAGAGTAATTAGGCCATTAATGCTTCATTCTTTCATCACTACAAAGAATTAAAAACATACTGAGAGAATTTTCAGAATTATCAATCTTTCATTCAGCTGAAATAAAAACACTAAGAAATAATACTTTTAATTAAAAGTGAGAGGTAGCCATTTATTTCACAGAATCACAGAATCAACCAGGTTTGGAAGAGACCTCCAAGATCATCAAGTCCAACTGATCACCCAACCCTAACTAATCAACTAGACTGTGGCACTTAGTGCCTCATCCAGTCTTTTCTTAAATACCTCCAGGGATGTTGACCCCACCACTTCCCTGGGCAGGCCATTCCAATGGGCAATCACACTTTCTGTGAAAAACATCTTCTAAGATCCAGCCTAAACTTCCCCCTGCACAGCTTGATAGTGTGTTCTCTTGTTCTGTTGCTGGTTGCCTGGAAGAAGAGACCAATCCCCACCTAGCTACAGCCATCTTTCAGGTAGTTGTAGACAGTGATAAGATCTCCCCTGAGCATCCTCTAGACTAAACAACCCCAGCTCCCTCAGCCACTCCTCACAGGGCTTGTGTTCCCGACCCCTCACCAGCTTTGTTGCCCTTTTCTGGACATGTTCGAGCAACTCAACATCTTTCTTGAATTGAGGCCCCAGAAGTGGACACAGTACTCAAATGCTGACTACAGGGGCAGAAGGACTTCCCTAGTCCTGCTGGCCACACTATTCGTAATACAGGCCAGGATGCCATTGGCCTTCTTGGCCACCTGGGCACACTGCTGGCTCATGTTCAGCCTGCTGTCAACCAATAGCCCCAGGTCCCTTTCTGCCTGGCTGCTCTCCAGCCACTCTGTCCCCAGCCTGTAGCGCTGCATTTTAGGCTCACACAGCAGCTGTGATAAGAAGCCATCCATCATACACTTCTAGACTGCCTCCTCACTGCTGTGTTAAGCTCCTAGCAGATATCTGGCAGGTAAAAGTCACCCACTAGGACAAGGGCTGGTGATCTTGATACGGCCTCCAGATGCTTATAGAATAATTCATCAACCTCTTCATCCTGGTGAGGTGGTCTATAACAGATTCCAACCAGGATGTCAGCCTTGTTGGCCTTATCTTTAATTCTCACCCACAGGCACTCAACCCAATCATCCTTATTCTCTAGTTCCATGGTGTCTAGAGCCTCCCTAATGTACAGTGTCACCCCTCCACCCCTTCTCCCTAGCCCGTCTCTCCTGAAGAGCCTGTAGTCGATTACAACACTCCAGTTGTGTGAGTCATCCCACCATGTTTTTGTGATGCCTACTACATCATAGCTTTCTTGCTGCACCAAGGCTTCCAACTCCTCTTGTTTGTTACCCATACTGTGTGCATTAGTGTACATGCACTTCACTTGGGCTGCTGATTTCACCCCCGACTCTCACCACCCTCAGACTCCTGTCTGAAGAGACTTCCCCTTCAAATCTAGTTTAAAGCCCTGTCAATGAGCCCTGCCAGCTCCCTTCCTAAACGCTTTTCTCCCTGTGGTATAGGCTATTCCCATCTGTTGCCAATGCATGTGTCAGGATCTTTCTCCCCCTCTGGGACAGATGTACTCCTTATGTTGCTAGCAAACCCAGTGCCATATAAAGTTTCTAAACTCCTTCCTGATTAAAATTTTGTATGTGAACTTTCATTCAATTTCTTTTTGAATTATAGAATCATTCATGTTGGAAAAGACCTTTAAGATCATAGACTCCAACCATTAATGTAACTCTGCCAAGCCCACTACTAAATCATGTCCCTATGTATCACATCTACATGTGTTTTATGTTGGGCTGTCAACTGTTTCTCTGGGCAGCCTGCTCCTTTGGTTGACAACCCTTCAAGTAAAAAGTTTTTCCTAATGTTCAATACAAACTTCCCTTGGTGCAACTTGAGGTCATTGCCTCTTTTATTGCTTGTTACTTAGGAGAAGAGACTGACATCCACCTCACTACAACCTCCTTTCAGGTATCTTTAGAGTGTGAGAATGTCTCCCCTAAGTTTCTTTTTGTCCAGGCTTCCTCCCCCACTTCTTTTAGCTGCCCCTCATAATACTTGTTCTGTAGACACTTCACCAGCTTCATTGCTCTTTTTCGGATGTGCTCCAGTACTTCAATGTCTTTATTGTATTGAGGGGCCCAAAACTGAATACAGTATTTAAGATGCAGATGCACTAGTATAGAGTATAAGGAGGTGATCTCTTGCCCTTAAAAACTGGCAGGCTTGGTATATCAGCCACCTCTGTAGGAAACCTATTCCAGGGTTTGACCACCCTCTTGATAAAGAACTATTTTGTAATGAGCAGCCTAAGCCTCTCCTGACACAGTCCTGAATCATGCATTGGACCTTGACAGGCTGGAGAGATGGGCACAAGCCAACCTCATGAGGTTCAACAAGACCAAGTGCACGGTCCTGCATCTGGGTCGAGGCAATCCCAAGCACAAATACAGGCTGGGCAGTGACTGGCTGGAAAGCAGCCCTGAGGGGAGGGACTTGGGAGTGTTGGTGGACGAGAAGCTCAATATGAGCTGTTAATGTGCACTTGCAGCCCAGAAAGCCAACCAGATCCTGGGCTGCATCAAGAGAAGTGTGGCCAGCAGTTTGAGGGAGGTGATTCTCCCCCTCTACTCAGCTCTGGTGAGACCCCATCTGGAGTACTGCATCCAGTTCTGGAGCCCCTATTACAAGAGGGATATGGACATGCTGGAACGTGTCCAGAGGAGGGCCAGGATGATCAGAGGGTTGGAGCACCTGTCCTATGAGGACAGACTGAAAGAGTTGGGGCTGTTCAGTCTGGAGTAAAGAAGGCTCCGAGGTGACCTTATTGTGGCCTTCCAGTATCTGAAGGGGACCTACAAGAAAGCTGGGGAGGGACTTTTTAGGATATCAGGTAGTGATAGGAGTAGGAGGAATGGAATAAAGCTGGAAGTGGGGAGATTCAGGCTGGAAGTGAGGAAGAAGTTCTTCCCCATAAGAGTGGTGAGAGCCTGGAATGGGTTGTCCAGGGAGGTGGTTGAGACCCCATCCCTGGAGGTGTTTAAGGGCAGGCTGGATGAGGCTCTGGCCAGCCTGATGTAGTGTGAGGTGTCCCTGCCCATGGCAGGGGGGTTGGAATTAAGTCATCCTTGTTGTCCTTTCCAATCCTGACTGATTCTATGATTCTATGATTAGCAATAGGTATGGAGCTTAGGCCTAGAGTTTGGTAGCAAAGAGAGAGTGAAGAGAGAGTGAAGAGAGAGGGCAATGTGTTTACAAATAGAGGCAATACTTTCAAGTTTCTCTAGGCTGGATTTGGCCAGTGGGCGATCTTGTCAACAACCAGCTTTAGCCTATAGAAATCGTGAAGCTAGAATGATGCCCTTACTTGGCAGGAGCACGAGCATCGCATGCAGTGGGAACATTTAGTTGTGTACCCCATAGAAAGCAAGTTGGGTTGTTTGCACCATCTGGCTGGTATCCTGGGTCCTTGTTCCCCTCAGCTCTGGGATGAGTACCCACTCCAGAAAGGAGGGTGGAAGGGGGAGTGTGGCCAAACATGTTGGGACAAGTTTTTCAGTATTTGGGGCATAATTCTGGGCATGTGGTGCCTTCACCACATCTTCCTTTAAGAAACAGGGGTCCTTCCATGCCATCCCTCTTATCAGTGGTCTCTGCTTAACTTTCACTGTTGGTCCTTATCAGTTGTTCTCCTGTCTGGCTTTGTGAAGACTCCCTGAGGCCAGGAGGGATGTTATCACCTAAGATCAGGATCCTTGTTTCCTTAACACCCTTCATTTACTTTTTCCTTTTACTTTCTCTCTAAACATACAATTACTTTTCCCTTCATCAGCTTCAGCTGACACTTGTTTGGATCTGGCCTCCCATTGCTACCTAGCATTGAAAAGACTTATAAACAGTCACATTAACTGAAGTGTAAAAAGGGCAGCCCTGAGTCAGTCAAACCATACATCTAGGGTGACTGTTGAACTGGAATTTATTTATTTAACTACGTGTCTGTCAAGAGTCTGTATATGACTGTTGGACTACAGTGGACTTAAGTGGTTGACTCAAGTCATGGATTTGTGAAGCCCCAGGGCTCCTAGTGGTGGGAAATGGGAGGTAAAAAAGAGAGTTTTGGGCAGAAATATAGTAAGCAGTGTTGTCTCAAAACCCTGTTTGTTCTGTCAGAAGATAATTTAAGTCAATATATTATGGTGACTTCTTTAGAGAACGGAGGCACTTTGGAGGGAGAAAAATGTTTCATTAGAGAATTCCTATCTGATAGTGCTGATGATTTATTACAGTCAGGCCAGATTTGAACTGAGCAATAGTTTATTTTTCTGGTTTAGAATCATAGAATTCATTAGATTGGAAGGGACCTTTAAAGATGATCTAGTCCACCCCTGCTGTAGTAAGCAGGGACATCCCCAAATATATCAGGTTTCTCAGAGGTCTCGTCAAGACTGACCTTGAATATCTCAAGGGATGGAATCTCCACCACCTCTCTGGGCAACCTGTTCCAGCGTTCTACCGGCCTTGTCATAAAGAACTTCTTCCTAAAGTCCTGTATAAATCTACCCTGCTCTACTTTAAAACCACTGCCCCTTGACCTATTGCTACATGCCTTTGTAAACCATCCCTCCCCACCTTTTTTGTAGGCCCCCTTCAGGTACTGGGAAGATGCTATTGGTATAACCCCAACTGTCTCAGTCTCTCTTCACAGAAGAAGTGCTCCAGCCCTCTGATCATTTTTTGTGTCACTTCTCTGGACCTGCTACATCAGGTCCACGCTCTTCTTGTGTTAAGTACTTCAGCATTGGACACAGTATTCCAGGTGAGGTCTCATCAGAGCAGAGTGGCAGAATCACCTCCCTTGATCTGCTGGCCACACTTGTTTTGATGCAGCCCAGGATGCAATTGGCCTTCTGGGCTTTGAATGCACATTGTTGGCTCATGTCCATCTTTTCATACACCAGTTCTTTTCTTCAGGGCTGCTTTTGATTGCCTCATCCCCTAGCCTGTATTGATAGTGGGGATTGTCCTGACCCAGGTGCAGGACCTTGCACTTGGTCTTGTGAACCTTGTAAAGTTCACCTGGGCCCACTTCTTCAGCTTGTACAGGTCCCTCTGGATGATGTCCCAATCCTCTGGCATATCAACATCACCACTCATCTTGGTATAATCTGTAAAATTGTTGAGGGTGCACTCAATCCCACTATGCCAAAAGATATTAAAGAGCACTGGTTCCAGCACGCAACCCTGAGGGACACCACTTGTCAGCCATCTTCACCTAGACATCAATCTATTGACCACTACCCTCTGGAAGTTACCATCCAGACAATTCCTTATCCATCAAACAGTCCACCCATCAAATCCATATCTCTCCAAATTGGCAAGGAGGATGTGGTGGAGGACTTGTGTCAAAGGCCTTGCAGAAGTCCAGATAGAGGGCATCCGTTGCTCTTCCTTTGTCCACTGATGAAGTCACTCCATTGCAGAAAGCTACTAGGTTGGTCAAGAAAGACTTGCCCTTAGTAAAGCCATGCTGTCTGTCTCAAATCACCACCCTGTTCTCTGTGTGCCTTATCAGAACTGCTAAGATTTTCTGCTACATGATCTTCCCAGACACTGAAGTGAGGCTAACAGATCAGTAGTTCCTGAGGTCCCCCTTTCTATGTTTTTTAAAAATGAGTGTAATGTTTCCCTTCTTCCAGTCTCCAGGAATTTCAACTGACAGGCATGACTTTCCAATATTATGGAGAGTGGCTCGGAAATTCCATCAGATAATTCCCTTAGGACTCTGGGATGAATCTTATCAGGTCTCATAGACTTATGTATGTTCAGGTTCCCCAGATGGCCATGAACCATGTCCTCACTTGCAGTGGGAGGCGTTTTGTCCTTCTGGTCCCCATCTTGTGTTCCTTCAACTCAGATGTGAGGAGAGAGATTGCCAATGAAGACCAAAGCAAAAGAATTCTTGAGAGTCTCATCATTCTCCTCATCTATTTTTACTAGCTCACTATTCCTGTTCATCCAGGGAGCTATATTTTCTTTAACTTTCTTTTTATCACTGACATACCTGTAGAAGTCTTTCTTGTTATTCTTTACATCCCTGGCCAAGTTCAGCTCCAGCTGCATCCTGGCCTTCCTGACCTCATCCCTACACAACCAGGCAGCACCCCAATACTCTTCCCAAGATACCTGTCCCTGCAGTTCCTTTTTGCCTTTTAGTTTAACCATCAAGACTCAATTCATCCATGCTGGTCCCTTCCTATCCTTGTATGATTTCTTACACCTGGGGATTAGGAGCTCTTGTGCTCTATGAAAAGCATTCTTAAAGATCTGTCAGCTCTATTCTGCTCCCTTGCCCTCAGGACCATTTCCCAGGGGGACCTACTGACTAACTCCTTGAAGAGATGGAGATTTGCTTTCCTAAAATTCAGGGTCTTGACTATGCTCCTTGTCTGGTTTGTCTCCCTTATGACTATGATATCCACCAGTGTACAATCACTGCATCCCAGGCTGCCTCCAGTCTTGATATCCTGATGAGCTCACCTGCATTAATGACCATTAGATCTAGTATCGCATCCCCTTGTGTAAGGCTTTCTATTTCCTGTCTTAAGAAGTTATCAAGAATCAGTGTGGTTGAAATTCACCAGCAGGATAAGAGCTTGTGATCATGGTGCCTCCTGTAGCTGAAGATGGCTTTATTAGTAGTCTCTCCTTGATCAGACACCCTGTAGTAGACACCAACCACAAGGTTCTCCTTGCTGCTTTGGTCTCTAATTTCTTCCCATTAGTTTTTGACTTGCTCGTGGCTATTGTTTAAGGTGATCTGTACACTCTATCAGTTTCTTAACATGAAGACCAACACCTCCTCCCCTCCTTTTTTGCCCATATCTTCTTAAGTTTGTAGCTATCTACAGCCACACTCCCGTCATATGATGTATCCCACCAAGTTTCAGCAATGGCCACTACATCATAGCTTTCCAGAAACATGGCAGCCTCCAACTCCTCCCATTTTTTGCCCATGCTGCATGCGTTCATGTAGAGGCACATAAGGAAAATATGCTTTCCACTGACAAACTGTAAACTGGCTAAAGCCATATGTCTTATGTTATCCCTATATAAAGACCTATTGCTGGGGTCACAGTTTATAATCCTTAGACTCAATTTAATACAGGGAAGATATGAATATCAGATATAAATTAAATAATTATTATTATCTGATGATTAAATAAACACTAATTTAGAAGGCAATGATTACCAACTTCTAATTTCAGGAAATGCATTAAGCTAACTTATTTTAACTTTGTTGGTTAAATCATGCCAGCAAATTGGCTGAGATTATTAAGGAATTACATAGAATCAAGGGTTCTTGAAATGATAAATAAGATTGGGGTGACAGCAGTGGGAATTTAAGTCGGTTTACGCTGACTGCCCCCTTTCCCCTCCAGTGGCACAGAGCAACAGTGCAGTCTGGATGGTATATTCTGCACCATACTGAGTGCCATGTTCAATGCATGGCAGGAAAGTGGTTTCTTTATTTCTTTCTTTTTCTTTCTTTCTTTCTTTCTTTCTTTCTTTCTTTCTTTCTTTCTTTCTTTCTTTCTTTCTTTCTTTCTGTCTTTCTTTCTTTCTTTCTTTCTTTCTTTCTTTCTTTCTTTCTTTCTTCCTTTCTTCCTTTCTTTCTTTCTTTCTTCCTTTCTTCCTTTCTTTCTTTCTTTTTCTTTCTTTCTTTCTTTCTTTCTTTCTTTCTTTCTTTCTTTCTTTCTTTCTTTCTTTCTTTCTTCTTTCTTTCTTTCTTTCTTTCTTTCTTTCTTTCTTTCTTTCTTTCTTTCTTTCTTTCTTTCTTTCTTTCTTTCTTCCTTCCTCTCTCTCTTTCTTTCTCTCTTTCTTTCTTTCTTTCCTTCTTTCTTTCTTTATCTCTTTCTTTCTTTCTTTCTTTCTTTCTTTCTTTCTTTCTTTCTTTCTTTCTTTCTTTCTTTCTTTCTTTCTTCCTCTTTCTTTCTTTCTTTCTTTCTTTCTTTCTTCCTCTTTCTTTCTTTCTTTCTTTCTTTCTTTCTTTCTTTCTTTCTTTCTTTCTTTCTTTCTTTCTTTCTTTCTTTCTTTCTTTCTTTCTTCTCTTTCTTTCTTTCTTTCTTCCTCTTTCTTTCTTTCTTTCCTTCTTTCTTTCTTTCTTTCTTTCTTTCTTTCTTCTTTCTCTTTCTTTCTTCTTTCTTTCTTCTTTCTTTCTTTCTTTCTTCTTTCTTTCTTTCTTTCTTTCTTTCTTTCTTTCTTTCTTTCTTTCTTTCTTTCTTTCTTTCTTTCTTTCTTTCTTTCTTTCTTTCTTTCTTTCTTTCTTTCTTTCTTTCTTTCTTTCTTTCTTCTTTCTTTCTTCTTTCTTTCTTTCTTTCTTTCTTTCTTTCTTTCTTTCTTTCTTTCTTTCTTTCTTTCTTTCTTTCTTTCTTTCTTTCTTTCTTTCTTTCTTCTTTCTTCCTTTCTTTCTTCTTTCTTTCTTTCTTTCTTTCTTTCTTTCTTTCTTTTTCTTTCTTTCTTTCTTTCTTTCTTTCTTTCTTTCTTTCTTTCTTTCTTTCTTTCTTTCTTTCTTTCTTTCTTTCTTTCTTTCTTTCTTTCTTTCTTTCTTTCTTTCTTTCTTTCTTTCTTTCTTTCTCTCTTTCTTTCTTTCTCTCTTTCTCTCTTTCTTTCCTTCTTTCTTTCTTTCTTTCTTTCTTTCTTTCTTTCTTTCTTTCTTTCTTTCTTTCTTTCTTTCTTTCTTTCTTTCTTTCTTTCTTTCTTTCTTCCTCTTTCTTTCTTTCTTTCTTTCTTTCTTTCTTCCTCTTTCTTTCTTTCTTTCTTTCTTTCTTTCTTTCTTTCTTTCTTTCTTTTCTTTCTTTCTTTCTTTCTTTCTTTCTTTCTTTCTTTCTTTCTTTCTTTCTTTCTTTCTTTCTCTCTCTCTTTCTTTCTTTCTTTCTTCCTCTTTCTTTCTTTCTTTCCTTCTTTCTGTCTTTCTCTCTTTCTTTCTTTCTCTCTTTCTTTCCTTCTTTCTCCCTTTCTTTCCTTCTTTCTTTCTTTCTTTCTTTCTTTCTTTCTTTCTTTCTTTCTTTCTTTCTTTCTTTCTTTCTTTCTTTCTTTCTTTCTTTCTTTCTTTCTTTCTTTCTTTCTCTCTTTCTTTCTTTCTTTCTTTCTTTCTTTTCTTTCTTTCTTTCTTTCTTTCTCTCTTTCTTTCTTTGTCTCTTTCTCTCTTTCTTTCCTTCTTTCTGTCTTTCTTTCTTTCTTTCTTTCTTTCTTTCTTTCTTTCTTTCTTTCTTTCTTTCTTTCTTTCTTTCTCTCTCTCTTTCTTTCTTTCTTTCTTTCTTTCTTTCCTTCTTTCTTTCTTTCTTTCTTTCTTTCTTTCTTTCTCTCTTTCTTTCTTTCTTTCTTTCTTTCTTTCTTTCTTTCTTTCTTTCTTTCTTTCTTTCTTTCTTTCTTTCTTTCTTTCTTTCCCTCTTTCTCTCTTTCTTTCCTTCTTTCTTTCTTTCTTTCTTTCTTTCTTTCTTTCTTTCTTTCTTTCTTTCTTTCTTTCTTTCTTTCTTTCTTTCTTTCTTTCTTTCTTTCTTTCTTTCTTTCTTTCTTTCTTTCTTTCTTTCTTTCTTTCTTTCTTTCTTTCTTTCTTTCTTTCTTTCTTTCTTTCTTTCTTTCTTTCTTTCTTTCTCTTTCTGCAATAGAGTAGTAAATTGTCTTTACCTCAACTAACAACTCTGTCCCCTAGGTCCTTTATCCCTATCAGTGACGGGGATAGGGGGTTATGAGAGTGGGCTATTTTAACCCAGCATAGTCCATATTTGGCATCCTAATGTGTGGCCCAGGTCCAAGTGTCAAGTTGCAATTAAAAGAGAATTAAATTCTGGTAATTTTCCCCCTATATATACTTTCCCTTGATATTTAGATGTTTGCTTCTCTGGTTGTGTTGCTTTTACTGACAGCACTACGTAAGATCTAGTGCATTTTATGTACTTGTATTCCTTGTGGTAACCTTTATGGTGTTTTTCTTTCATCACCTTGCAGAAATGGCTTATTGTGGTAGTGTGCTGTTTAATGGCACACTGGATTATTTTACCAGTTGTTTGGTTACACTGGCTTTTGTATGCTACATCATCATTTATCAGTAAACAAATGATGAATGGAACAGGAGAGAGTATTTATCAGTCTTTTGAGGGATTTGAATATGCTTGGGACACCAACACTGGACTGCTTCTGTTGTTGTCTCTCTTAAATGTGTGCCTAATCTCAATCATAGTATCACAAATTTCTTCCAAGAATACTATTTGGAGACCTGCCCTGAGGTTGGATGATTATTATCAGCAGGATATATGGGAGGCTGTAGGCAAATGCCTAGGCCAGTGATCACCTCTGGTATTTTGGATTTTCACCCCTAAGCAAGTGCAAAATCCTGATAAACTAGGGAAATGTTTTGAAAAAGGATGATTTCAGCCCAGAAATTAGAAAAATACATAAATCACTGCAATTGGGGCCTGGACCATGCATATCAAGCTCCTCTCGGTGCTGTTTAGCATAAAGAGGAAGAAGAAGAGGGAGACGGAGAGGAAAAAGAGGGAGAGGGAGAGAGAGAGAGGGAGAAGAAGAGGGGGTCTCTGGGCCTACAAACAGACCAACAGGCATGGCAGCTGCACCAGAGAGCCAGCCTGTGGCAGTATTAGTTGCCCCTCTACAGAAAAAGGAAACACACAAAGAAAACAGATTGTCATGCAAAAGATGATGATGAACCAAGCCCCTCATGGGAACAAGAGGAAGAGCCAGATGTAACCAGTCAGTCTTTGTCCCTGGGTGAGCTGCAGGACATATGGAAGGACTACGAACACCATCCAGGTGAGCTGGGATAGTGGAGCCAATAGTTTGGAATTGGTAGGGAGGGAAGCCAAGAAGTTAGAATCCCTGTCAAGGAAAAGGGACTTTGACAACACTATCGGGAAAACGTTACAAACCTCCAGCCTCTGGAGGCAATTTCTAGCAGGTGTAAGGGGTAAGTACCTAATCAAGTGCAGACAAGATTCTGTTTGACAGGTATTTTTCCTTTCTTTCTTTCCCATTTTCTTTTGTGTAATATGATATTCGTACAATAGAGTAGCATATGGTTTTTATCTCAGCTAACAGTTCTTCCTCCCAGGCCTTTTTATCCCCATCAGTGGGGCAGGAAGGGGAGTGCTGGATGTAGGTGAGAGTGGGCTGTGTTAACCCAGCACAAGATAAAAAACTGTGATCTTAAAGAACTGAAATACTACAGAGATTAAAGGAACAGAAGTGGAGGTACCTGATCCCACTTGATGATGTCATTGTTTGGTGTAGCCATTTATTTGAGAACTTCAAGACTGCATTAGCTGTTAAACTAGCAGCACCAAAGAACTTTTCTGTTTCTGAATTAGTGTCTCTGGACAAATCATATCAGTGAATTTCTATTTACTTCTGTTGCAGATTGGATTTTTTTTCTTTGTTAGTATGGTGCTTCACTTTTAAGTTTCCTTGTTGCTTTAGTGGTGGCTTTTTATGCATAAATATTAGCAAAATTTGCTAGTATTTACTCAGTTTGCTTTAATCCTTATGTCCAGTTGGAAGACAGTAGGTGTGTATGCTCTGTTTTGCCATTATGTGGTTTTCTAGCTTTAATCAATTAATTTGTTGGTGTAAGAGAAGTGCATGTAAAGAAATACTGGGAGGGTCTTCTCTGATTTTCATCATGCTATTTTCTTAATCAGTTCAGAAAGAAGATCAATGGCCTGCTTATTTGGTGCTTTCTTATTGCAGAAAACACACTGTTTTCCAATTTAAAAACTTTTACTATATTATTTGTCCCTTTAGACACTGCTGTCACTTTCACTGCATAGGATATATTACTGTGACCATTTAGCCTCATGTGACAAATTCTTTACTTTCTAACTAAATACTCAGTTGCTTTTAAAGTTCTGACATAGTACATTTTCATACCTGTATCACTGTATGTGTGCTTAGAACATAGATACATAATCAGTTTCAATGAAATTTTCACAGAATTAAGCAGTATACCTAACCATGTATTTATATATCTTCATAACAGAGTACATGACTGCAAGAAGACCCTCTCTGGAAGAACGTGCAGTAGATTTAGCGCATGTTGTAAATTCATGTTTACCAAACTAACCATGAATTCAGCTAATAAAATTTTACCTTATAAGAAGGTACTTTGAGAGAAAATGCTTAATTGGAGAAACTTTGGGCAGAATCCTTTCACTTTCCCAATGCTTTCTTAAGGCTATTTGTATTTTTCATATTTACTTATTCCTGTCTTTCACTAAAGCAAAGTCTGTGCTTCCATAATTCATGAAATTATCTGTAATTGTCTACTTAGTGTAAATACATGCCATCATATTTATAAGATATAATTACAACGTCCAATGTAATAATTGTGAAGGGTAATGTAGATCTATGACACTTCTTAAATGTATAGTCTGTGAATATCCAGAAGCTAATATTTAAAGCTGTCTTGCAAACTTGTTTAAATGTCAGCAGCAGATGGGCTTATTTTACAAGAACAGCTGGAGCTGATCAAGAATACTGTGATGTAACAATTAAAAGCTGAAATCATAAATAGAAATACATCACTTTTCCTAAGTGCAGGTCAGGTTTCATTGCTTGATAGGGACTCCAGTCTAGAACTGGGTATACATTGAGACTTTATTACTAAGGCTAGCTTGCGATCTGGCTGCCTTAGGACAAAGCCCTTGCTTCTCACTTAGACATCTGAGAACCTGTATGGCAGCCCCACCCTCTTCAGGATTTGAAGGCAGATATTACAGATTATCTAAAGTCCAGGTAGGTACTTTCGTTTCAGAGTAAGTGTTAAGGAGCTCATGGACCTGTGTTGCAGATAGGGTGTTTCTTTCCTCAGGATCTTCTCCAGCTCAGGGGACTCCCAGTCTTGTTCTTCAGTAATCAGGAGCTAGAAGAAGGTATTTGTTTCCCCATCTGCTGTCTTCTTCTGTCCTGATAGTTTCAGATTTACAGGCTATGGCCAAGTTAGTTAAAAGTTTCATTTCAAGAACTTAAGAGGTTCATGCACCAGTTTGTACTGGGAGCTACACAGGTAGAAAGCAGTTCAGCAGAAAAGGATCTGGGTTTCCTGGCAGACATCAGGTTGAGCGTGAGCCTGCAATGTGCTGTGGCCATGAAGAAAGCCAATGGCATTCTGAGTTGCATTTGACCAAGCATGGCCAGCAGGTGGTAGGAGTTCATCCTTCCTATCCACTCAGTAATGGTGAGGCTGCACCGGTAGTGGTGTGTCCAGTTCTGGGCTTTCCAGTACAAGAGAGACATGGACATACTGGCAACAGTCCAACAAAGGGCTATTGACATGATGAAGGAACTAGAGAATCTCACTTGTGAGGAAAAGCTGAGAGCTGTGAATGTTCAGCCTAAAGAAGAGAAGGCCCAGGGTGGGAGAAAGGGTTAATCTTATCAATGCATATAAACATCTGAAGGGAGAATACAAAGAGGACATATCCAGGCTCTTTTCAGTGGTGTTCAGTGACAAGAGGCAATCTGAAGTGTAAGAGTTTCCATCTGAACATCATAAACTAGTTTTTCACTGTGAGGGTAACCAAGCACTCTCAGATTGCCAAGAAGACTGTGGATTCTCCCTTCTTAGAGCTATTCAGAAGCTTACAGATAGGGTCCTGGGCAAGTGTCTATAGACAGTCCTGCTTCAGCAGGGAGCTTGTATCAGATGACTTCCAGAGGTTCCTTGCAATCTCAAGCATTCTGAGATTCTGTGAAAGCCCCATGAACACAGGTGATAAATCAGTAATTATGTAAGCCAGGTTTTCTCCTCAGGAACAATTTACATAACCGTATTCAGGTAGAATGAATTTTCACGGGTGAAATCTTACCTCAAAGAAATTAAATGCAAATGTGATTTGTATTTTATTGATGCTAGGGCTTTAATGGTTGGATCAATATACAAACAGGTTGTGGAAAGTTTTGACATATAAAGTGGCTATGCCAACTTTGTAGGTCCCTTTACAATCTTCACAAAAAAGATGAAGAAAGTTTCAGCAAATGGCATATTTCCATGTAATTAGATTCTCTTCTATTTCCTTAAAAGTACTGTGATATTAATGCAAGTTCTGTACATAAATTACTTTTATTATGCTTGCTTTTAAAAAAGCTATTTATAGTCTGATTTACATTTTTCATATTAGATACAAAATTTGTATTCCATAGTGTATTAGATGACAGAGTTGAAATAAATTATTCAAGTTCTGCTTTGCTTGACAGTAATAAGCAGTGTTTGGTTAGATGCAGCTTAGGCATCAGGAGCATACTATACTAATAGTATTACTGTGTCAGAAAAGAAGAATGGTTTGCTCAGAACTGAAAACATATTTAACATTAGTACATCCCTTTACACTTAAAATAATAATTGTGGCCATTTGACAGTTATTATGAAGTATATAATTTGCTAGGCACTCTTACCTTGCAGAGTATATGCATTGTAAAATATGTGTATGGTCAGAAAATTATATTCCTTCAAGTTGTTCTGGTTTGGGTTTTTGTGGGAGGTTTTTTTGTTTGTTTTTGTTTTGTTTGTTGTTGGTTGTTTTTTGTTTTGTTTTTTTATAGGATGTTATTTCTAAGGAGGAAAAACTATAAGGTTTTCTGAATTAATGGTCAGTTAGAGAAAGAATGTCATTGCACTAAGTTGTTTTTTATGACTAGAGAAACCATAGCTGAATGTCATTCCATGTGGTAATCAGATGCACTCTGACACCAGTAGAATACATCTGAATATAAACATAGTGATGGAGAATAATTTCCTTCCACCATGATCATGATCCTGCAGCAAATGAAAAACCTTTAAATCTGTCTATGTTTGTTAATCATGGCTGTTTGCATCATACCTCTATTACACCAATTTTATGCTTTGGGATGTTTTTTTCTTCCTCCTTGAAATACAGTATAAATGCAAGAGGAAGGAGGTTAGGACAGCATTCATCATCCTCTGAAACATTGAAAACTTGGCACACCTCTAGTTTGTAACTCTCCTCAGTGCCCAGCTGGTGAAACCCTGGCAATTCTCATGGGGCACATGAAACTCTGTAGGTATGAGACTCCTGAGTCAGGTAGACCATAGAAAAGGAATGATCCTGCCCTTCAAACTCTTAGAATCATAGAGTTTGGTTGTTTCTTTTTTTCAGTTGGAAAAGATCTTTAAGATTATTGAGTCCAATGGTCAACCTAACACCACCATGGGTATTAAACCATGTTCTGAAGTGCTATTTCCATATGTTTCTTGACCACCTACAGGGATGCTGACTGCTTCCACAGGAAGTCTATTCAAATACCTGACCACACTTTCAGCAAAGAAATTTTTTCCTAATGTCAAATCTAAATGTCCCCTAAAGTAATTTCAGGCCATTTCCTCTTGTTCTGTCACTTGATGCTAGGGAAAAAGGGACCAACTTCCATCTCAGTACATCCTCCTTTCAGATAGTTTTAGAGAGCACTGAGGTGTACCCTCAGCCTCCTCTTCTCCAGACTAAACAACTACAGTTGCCCCAGCCACTTTTTGTGAGACTTATTCTTTAGATTCTTCACAATTTTTATTGCCTTTCTCTGGACATGCTTCAGCAACTTCAATGTCTTGTAGCGAAGGACCCAAAACTGATCAGAGTACTCAAGGTGTGTCCTCACCAGTGTCAAGTACAGGGACATGATCACTTCCCTACTCCCACTGGCCACATAGTTCCTGATACAGGCTAGGATGTTGGCCTTCTTAGCCACATAAGCACACTGCTGGCTTATGTTCAGTTTGCTATCAACCAGCATCCCCGCGTGTTTTTTTTTTTTTTTTTTTGTTTTTTTTTTTTTTTTTGCAGGGCAGCTTTCCAGACACTCTTCCTCAAGCCTGTAGCTTTGACAGGGTTTTTTGAGACCCAGGTGCAGGACCCAGCACTTGGCTTTGTTAAATTTTGTGCAACGGATTTCAGCTAATGCTGCAAGGGATATGCTTGGGACTTCCGTTAGCTGTTAAGGGCTTCTGAGACTACTTCTGTAAGTGGTACTCTAAGACTCTGTAATTGTAGGGATTCTACAATGCAGCAATAAAGGACTTCTGGGAGGACTTCTAAGATTCTCTGCCCTCTGCATTTCTGGACTCTCTTTGTGGGGTGGGGCTTTTGTGTCTAGCTTGCTTGCTTAATACCTAGTTTCTATTGTTTCCTTACTGCTCTGATCAACAAATCATTCAAGTTAAATCACCTACATATGTTTCTTTGTTTTTTGGGCTTTTTTGTTTTTCTTTTTTTAAAATTGTCTTTTTTTCCCTTCTTTTTGGTACATGATGTTACTTGCATTACACTGCCCTGAAAAAATAGAATATTTCTAAGTGCCTTCCTTTCTCCCTTCTCCTTGTCCTCTCATGAGGACCTTGTGTTTTCAGACCTATTCCATTTTTATTTCTTGTTTTCTATTTGTTATGAGGCTGCATCTTGCAAAGTTATGCTTGTATAGCATTCTACAAGAAAAATGTAACTATTTTAACATTGGGAATTTTAGAAACATTGACAAAAAATCTAGTAGTGTTAAAAGCAAAGCACATTTTAAACTTGTTTTTGTACTGCTTTCCTGTGGGGAAGAAACTTGGTTGTTGTGGCCACCCCTATTCCTCTCTTGTTTCATGAATTTTTCTCTCAAATAGAAATAGAAGAATTTCCTTTATTATTTATCATGAACTGTATGGTCATATTTTGTTGTGATATACAGCAGTGGTAAAGAGTTGAAAAAGTTTTAACATAATTTATACATGTAGAAGCTTAATTCAGATGTGACTGACAATTTGAGGAAACAGAAGAAAATAAAGCAATCCTTCATGTGAATCAAACACTAAAGATGTAAGTAGTGAACTTTGGCATTGACTTGTATAATTTCTGGTGTATACGGACATTTGTTTGCAGACAATTACAACATTTTTGCTTTGTTAATGATTTTATTGTTTTTAAAGCCTTTATTATGTTCATTCTTGGTATCTTATTTTGCCTGAAAAAGCTGAATTTCATAAAGTGACAACATTAAGCAAAATGCAGTGATATACTTTTCCAATTTTACTTTCTTTAGCCACTGTCTGATTTTTAAAATAAATGTCAAGATTTTCCTTCAGAAAGGAGGGTTAAACATCTGACTGATGTCAGTTCAGCTAGAAACACCACAGACAGTTAAGAGGGAAAGAGTGAAAAGACGCTAATAATACAGAAAACTAGAATGTTGAGGAAGGACATGAATACAATGAAAACTTTTAAGGTACCAAATTAGTATAAATAGTAGATATATTTGTATACATGCATTAAGCATCTTTTTATTAGAATTCAAGGTGAAAGCATTTTTGTCAAAGAATATACAGGGAGTAAACTAAAATAAGAAATCTTCTTGAAATGTAGATCTATTTAATGATTTAGCCAAGGGCTTCGATCCTGTTGAGACTTGGAACTCTGTAACTATACATATGAGAAATTTAATGTTCAGATGGGAAAAACAGCTCTTGGGGGTACAGTTAGTAAACTAAACAAATGAAACTTGATTAGGACTGTATCTGTAAGGAATTGGTGAGTAATTGAAAATACTCTTTCTAAACCATCCAACTTTCTTTTCACACTAGGCCTGCACAGTAAAGTAAGCACATGGGAAATTTACTGATGCATCAAACTGTCAGGGCCCTGAGGGCACTATCAGGCCTTAATGGCCTCTGCCCATACATCACATTATTAGTCATGTAATGCTGCAGTACACTCTGTCTTTTCCAAAAGTCTTCCTTTTGCAACATGGAGTAAGAACTGTATCTTCAAAAGTCAGTTCAGACATTAATGTAGAGAGTGAAAGGGAAACTCTATTAATCTTAAATCAATTCTTCTTTATTTGAGTGCATTCACTGTGGTATTCATGACTTTCTAAATGCATCATTACTTTATATACTAAAATATAAATATATGTGTGATTTTAATCTCCAAGCATCATATGCAGATAAAGAAATCATAGTAAACTGGTCCTCCCCTGGTATTTGTCTCATTTAAGTATAAAGACAGCTTTCAAGGCACTCTGGCTGCAGTGCATGTATGTGTGTAATTGTGTCGGTGTGAGCTGAAATTCCCCCCCCCCCCCCCAAGTAACCAGGCTAGCCCAGTCTGGAAGCAAATGAAGGCTGTATTTACAAGCAGAGTCTAAAATCTACGATGAAATGCAATGAATATGTACAAATATACAAAATTCACAACATTTACAAATATATACAATCAACAGAAAAGCACAACCGATCTCCCTTTGCTTCCCCCCAAGGGAACCCTCCCAAAGGAGCCTCCCTCTCCCAGGAGCTTCTCCACCCGACACCCCTTGGACAGAAAGCAGAGTTAGTTAAAGCAGAAAGTTGTTAACTTAGCTGCCAAGGTCAGTGTGTTATCTTCAGCCAGAAGAGAAGAAGAAACAGCAGCCAGACAGCCCAGCAACTGCCCCCACTGCACAACGCAGAATGTGCAGTGTGCCCCACTTTATTTTGGGTAATAGTTCTTAAACATTTCTATCTATCCAATGGAAGTGTTTAGAACAATCAGTATTTTGCTTTCTTACACCCAATAGTGACTTATTTACACTCTTTCACTTTCTCTGTTCTGAACTTTGCAAGGAAAAATTAAAAAGACAGTTTCAAACCATCACAGTAATCTTTAAATTAGCTTGTGTAGAGATAACTATGTAATCATAGATCACAAATTTCTTGTAGGCTGCAAAATAAAGCAAAACAACAAACAAACGAACCAAAAAATAAAAAACCAGGGAAACTTGACTTCCTGGACTGAATTCTGTGCTGCCATGGCTTTGTCATCATCAGTTTACATCCCGGATTAGAGCAGTGAAATTGAAGCTACGTTGCATACCTTGCCTGTTTCTATACCACAGAACTCTTCCGCCAAATAAAGGTTTGATGAAATTTCCCTCTCATCAATACAGCTGTGAGACAGAATAACTGGTCAGACAACTCCTTTGAGGTTAACACTTGTAATAAAACAAAATTTGCTTTTTTTTTTTAATTCACATATGCTAATAAAAATATATTTATCTTTTTTTTTTTTTTTCATTTTTAGTGACAAAGTCTGATCTTGCTGTTACAAATAGTTTACAGCTCTGCCCTTGCTGGTCTTAATAAGATGCAATAACTACTTAATCGTGTTTCTTTGGAATAGGGTTGGAATAACTCAGACTTCTCTATGCCTTTTCATGGAGTAATGCTTTAGTACTACATCATTCTTCATTCCTGAATTAACTGAACTACATTAGGTAAAGAACATGTTTATTCTGAATTCAGTGTCATGAATATGTGAATTAATGTTGATGCATTATTTTCTCTTGACTTGTAAGCATAAATTTTTACAAAACTTATTTCTTATCAGGACAAAATATTCCAAATTGTAGATCCACCATTCATGAAAGATCACTTCCTGAAAGCCCAGCATTTATGCTGAAAAGATATTAATCTCCTGCCAAGGACAAGCTAGATCTTCTGCAACTCTTTCTTTTTTTATTTTTTTTTTTAATCCCACAGGGATTGCAGTGATCTAAACTGATCCTTAATTTTATGAGAATTGGCTTCAGAGGGAGTTTGCTCACCATGAGTTGAGAGAAACACATAACTCAGCTCATACATGAGTAAGAAAGTGAACAGAAATATTGAGCAGTGATTATGGATGAGAATGAGCTGAGTGGAATAGAAATAAAACTATAAAAACCCTGGGGGAAAATAGGAAGCAAAAGCAGATAATAGAAACAGGAAAAACAAACTTAAAAAGCATAAATGGGAAGTATGTGATTATTTTACAAGGAGTATTTGATCCTCAGTGATTCCAGTCTTTTGAGGGATGATTTCTGAAGTACAGATTTCTAAAGCTGATACAGAATAACTTCTAACACTCAGTTTCTTTCTTTTTCACCAAATCCTCCAGTATACCAAAACCAGCAAAAATAAACTAGCAGAGATTCACCTTAAAATTCTAGGTACAAAATAATAATAAATAATTAATTCTCTAAAGAGGTGAACTCTAAAGACTCCCTCTATGAGCTATTTCCAGATATAAAGATAACCAAGAATATATGTTGGGTTTTTTGTTTGTTCTTGGTTCTTTCTTTTATTTTTTTCCATAGGGTTACCAGATTGTTTTCAGAAGTGTGACTGTGCTACTTACCACTTTCTGTCATCAGTCCCCATTTTAAATGGTCATGTATTACACGTGTATAAAATAAGGTATCCATAAATGGAACTTTAGAAAAAATTGTAAGGTGTGTATAAATGGATATTTGGGGTTTGATTTAGATTCTGAAACTTGATCCTGAATTATTTATTGCCTGGAATTACTGAAGAAAATGATCAGAAATTGTTTTAGCATACTTTTAAATACTGTTGTTACTTCTAAGATGTACTGTAAAACCCGAATACTTCATGTGAAGCAGTTATCCTCTCAAACCTCAAAACACAGAAAACTCCACCAAATAAACACAGCAGAACCTGTGGAAGACACAAACACTGACATAGAGCTAATTACCATACATCTGTACAATTACCCAGCAAGGCAGGAGGGAATGATGAACCCTTTAATCCTATTAAAACTACATAAGATAGTACTTTGCATTTCAATTAAAAAGAAAATAAAAAGATTTCTAAATGCTACCACATTCCTGAAACAGCAAATTAATGGAGTGAAAACCTGAAAGCAGAGTAGAGCTCAACTTTTGTCCTTTCATGCAGGAAAGTTTAAGTCTTTCCTCATGGATTTGTGAAAAAACAAAGAGTTCTTTTGTTTGGTAGGATTTTTACCCCTAAAAGAAAGTTTAGAAATGTCTGCTTATGGCAAATCTAATCTCTGTAGCAAATAAGACTCTTCTAATTGTTCCTTAGGTCTTAGTGACATGTCGTGGTGACTTTGCATATTAAGGATTCATGACTGAATTACCTGCATCATGTACTTTGTAACTACTCTTAACCTACCTAAATCAAACTTAGTTGCTCTAGTTAAAATCAGATATTTCACCATATAGGTTGATATGAAAAATTCAAAACCTAATTAAAAGGAAACTTGTTATAGAAATCCACAGCAATTTGCCAAGGCCACTTAGAAATTACAACTGATATCTGGAAATTCACACTTTAAGAAAAATAAATAGTGCTAAATCAATTTCTGTATCTGATCTTCTGTTATCTTTATATGATGACTGATATTTAGTCAAATTTGTTAGAGAAGCAAGACTTAGTTTCCTTAAGATGTAAACCAGAATTACTAAACAATTTTTCTAAAGGACAAAGCAGTAACTACTCGTATTTAAATTAAAAAAATAAAAATTAAATAGTCTCCAAAATAGTCTGTTTTCTGTTTTTTGAATATTAATCAGAGAGAGAAAGAGTTTTTTCCTCCTTAGATCTGCTATTCAGACTGTTAATGTGTGGCTGGGCCTGATCTCCTAGGTGACAGTGGACAAAAATATTTATTGTAAAGGTAATAAATAATTTATACTGACATGAAAACAAACCTACTAACTTTCCTTCCTGTTTTGATAAATATTCTTTTAGTATTTATCAGCTCCACATCACATAATTTCTGCAGTGTTAAATAAATATAAACATTATTTACTTGTCATGAAAAATGAGTACATGTGTCAAAAGAAAAAGCGGCCCAGATTGCAAGAAGATAAATGCAAGCTCAAAAACATAAACAGCTTTGGAAGCAAGAATTTTGGTGTATTTTAATAGCTAATACCTGAAATGAGGAAAAGATTAACTGTTCTTGTTTCCTCTGAGGAAAGGCAATATCTTTCTTTTTAATAATTAAGGGTTCTAGTACTGCTTCATCTTCTTCCACTCCTTGTATCTTATCTTCTCTCTCTGATATTGTCTTTTAGATGTTCCTCACTTCAGTTTAATGTTGGAATTAAATTTCCAATGTTTCCTCAAAGCAAGCAAGTAAACAAAACTAACTCACCCTATACAGTCAAGTCTAATCCTCCATCATTGCACTGCTTATAACTTTGCCTTCTTCCTGTCACTCAGGATTACACCACACAGCTCATCTTTGTTGAATAAAAATGTGGGGGTTTAAGAAATAATGTATAATAGCTCAAAGGAACTAAAAGGAGGAACCTCTCTCCACAGACTGCATTTGTGCTTCACAATTTAGAAAAAATCCATCCAGGCTTAATTTGATGTTGCATGAATGTGACATCCCCAATATGTGAGGACAAAAGATTACCTCTCTGTATTCCTCTTTCCTGTCTTATTGAACTAGCTTCTTTATTAGGTCATTTGTTTTCAGGCCTTTTTCACTGAAGTTGAGAAAAAGCCCTGCATTGTCTTCTCACTCCTTGCTTACCTCCTAGTGCAGCAGCTACAGTCATGAAACTATTACTGTTTTATGTCACCAGGTGAATCAAAATGTGCTCGAAGTACAATTGCATCAGAGATGTTTTCCTGAATGTGAGTCATTTTTGACGTGGTAATGATCTAAAAGTGGTTACAAACATACACTTAGAGAAAACAGGCATAAACCAATTCTTCCTCTTCTCTAACAAGTAAAGAAACTTATGTGATGACGCAAGTATTTAAGATTATTTGGGAGTTTTATTTTGGTTTAAAACAACACTGATTAGACTGTGTTTTGTGGGGCTTCACTTTCTCAGAACAATCTAGGGTGTCTGTCTTCTTAAAATATGACATGAACCTGAGAAAGCCAGGATGTCCTCCACTTTGCTTTGCTGTTACTTGTAAATTTACAAGCCTCCTCTTCATATTATTTTGAGTCTGCATAGGATCGATATCCACTATGCCTCTTTATGCAAACGTATTTCATTCAGTTTAAAAGTAAATTAAAACAATGTAAAGTCTAGAAGCAAAAATAAAGGAAAGGTTCTTCTCCATATTCCAATCCCATATCCCATGTATCTACACCCCTGGTAATACCATACCATGTCAAAGAAATGAGGCTATCAATTCTGGAAGTGAAATGAGGATGCAGAAGCAAAGTAATCTAGCATGAATATGAAAGAGGACATATATTCCACTGTCATGGTTTTATGACTATGGCCTTGGAAGAGTGCTTTGATGGAGATGGTGTCTCACATCAACCTACTTATATAAGGCAGAGACAGGCAAAGAGGGAACTATACAAAGTGTTTCATTTTTCAGAATTGTTTAGGACTTGTTCCCTTAAGAGTTCTCCATTCTGAAGACTGTAATATATTCAGTGTTTAAATAACAAAGGCTAAATCTTACCACTGTTGAATTTCTAAATTGATGAAGATATGAAAGATTCAAAAGTAGTAATATAGAAGGAAGTATGTGAAAAAATGTAAAGATTTCAATCAATTGATTCCTTTCATGCTTAATTATACAGTAGTAGAAAGAACATTCTAAAGAAAAATACAACCAACCAAGCAAAAAGAGTATTTATTTGTTAGTTTGGTAACGGGCAAATGCTGGAAGGAATTATATTCTGCAATTTCAAATCTTGTAGACTAGCTGAATTTCCCATTCCTTCATATTTATTTGGAATTCCATTTTCCTTTTTCTTTTTTTTCCTGTGATATCCTGTGATCAATAACTCAAAACTAGCCTTCAAAAAAGTAAGGATGCTGGTGATGATAATAATAAAAATGTCCTCTACAGAGGTACCTAATATCACCGTAATTATGGGAAATGTTCTGGAAAGTTGCATATGAATGAAGTTAAATCTCTTCTAGGATTTTCTTTATTTATTAAAAAAAAAAAAGAAAAAAGACAAACCAAAGCTAATCAAACAACCAAACAAAAACAAGCAACCCAGCAAAAGCTGAACAAAACAAATTCAAATCCCAAGATCTATATATTTGCTGTTCTAGGATTCTCCTTATTGTTCTATGATCATAGCTATGTTAGTCTTTGTTCAATTATCCATTACTTGCCTTGATTATTTTGTGGATTTGGGTACTTCCATTGATTAATTGTCCCCTTATACTAAAACTGAATAAAATTATTGTCCAGTTCCAGTACCAGTATCAAAAACGCTTTCAAAAATAATAAAACATAGGTTGTAAGGAAAAGCCTCATACTTTTATCATTAAAATCTGAATATTGACACTTCTTGCTACAAAATGAGAATGAAACTTTATCTTTTCAGTGTGACCACCTATTGAAGTCTTTCTTGGTCAGTGTAACTGGTGTAACTGGTGTAATGTTACAACTCTACACTGTCACTTCTCATTTCAAATATTCAACTTAAATAAGTTAAAATGTTTTTTAATTTTTTTTAAACTTAAGTAAGTTCACCACCTTAATTTCCAGAGAAATCCATTTTACTTAAGTATAGCCATGTCTGCAAATTGAGTAAATTGAATCCAAGTGACTTTTTCCCATTGAAATACATGAAATGCATTACTTAAATCAGTATGAAAGAAAAAAGGGAAAAGAAAATCTGCTTTCTTCTGGTATCCCTGTGGTAAAGTCTAGATCAACACTGTAGAACAGGTTATTTGTCCCTTAGATACATTAGAGATTTTAATTCTTTAAGTTTTCAAACACTTTTTTTTTCCTTATTTGCTTTTTATCTCCAGGCAGTGGGGGAAAGGGAGGAGGGGGTGGGGGCAGGAGCTGGGGAAGCAGTTGGGTTAACCCGTACATTAACCTGTTACAATTACAAACGTCTCTCTTTTCAACTGTTTTTGGTTTGTTTGGGGGTTTTTGTTTTGGTTTGGTTTGGTTTTTTTTCCTTTAGTTCATTGATATGTGGCCAATTACTTCTGTATAATATTGTTTTACCAGTGTAACTAAAACTCCACTTAGACATAAAATATATAGTTTCAAAATATATTAAGGTACCTTTTTATACTATTCATCTGGCCAAAAAAGCCATGGAAAAGTGTCTTCTGAGATTGCTGGCTAATTTTAAAGTAGTCACTGCTTAGTGATCAAATCAAAAGTATCTCTTCATTTTCGCCATCAGAACTTATCTTAGCAGCGTCTCCAATGGCTGAATTCCATGCAATCTTCTAAGACTATAATCAATTCTAATTTTCTTTATTTTTGATCAAATCACTTTTTTTTTCGTCATGCCTATTCTGTACTCTCTGGAATTTTATTATTCTGTTGTTTTGACACACACACACACACCCCAGTTCTCTTTTTTATCTTTATTTCAAGTATTTACTGTCTCCTTTTATTCTGCATGCCTTCCCTGAAGGATCCTACTTGCTTATATGAATTTAAACTCCACTTCTTAGCAAATCAATCTTAAATTTATCAATCTTTCATATTCCTCATGTCTAACCTTATACTCTGTTGGTCTTCACAATCTTTCTCAAAGTCTCAGAAAGCTAACAGGTTGAAAACAGATGTAATTTTCTTCCTGAAACCTTATTGACAAACTTTATTATTTACTATCATATTTAGTTGTTCTTTTCTTTAAAACACAAAACCAACAGTATATTGCCTTTACTTTTACTTTCCTCACTGCAGACTGTAAACAAAGCCTATTGCATCATTCTAAAGTTTTCTTCTACAAAATGTAGATCTATGCACTTTTAGTTTTGATGCTTTTATATGTAATTTAGTAACATTAATGGTATTATCATAGAGAGTACAAGCAAGATGTTAATGACACTCTTTTTTGCCTACCATTTTGATTGTGCTTTGTTGTTTCTTAAGCTGTTGCACTGTTTTTGATAATTCTTTATTGATCACTTTCAATATTCTTGCAAGCTCATGAATACAAGCATAACACAGAGCATGACAGCTTTCCTGGTCACGTTCTGTTTTCCTTTTGTATTTCTTCCCTTCTCTAATATCAATAGCATCAGTCATATTCTATAAAGAGCTGCCAAAGGAAGTAATTTCCTCTGTACTACAAAAAAATTGTATTGTTGTGTCAAGCTCAAAAGCCATTCCATATGTTCCTTGACCCTCTCTTCTATTTGACGTTCAGATGTCCCTGTCTTCAGAAGGTTTCCTTTAGTTTTCAGTTCTTTCTCAATAACACATCTTTGGTCTCATGTATGAGACAAAATGACTATTAGTACAAGCACACATGCATCACCAGGACTTGTCAGCAAAATCAGATGAGCTGATCTTTACAATGTGATCTTTTTTTAATGCATGACTGATTGTATTATTGCTACTTTCTTCTGTAGTTCTCAGTTGTGAGAACTTACGAGAATGGTCTCTGTGAAGAGGTTGTGGGTGTGCTTAATTTATGAACATCTTGTTGAAATTTAAAATGAACCAATATTTTGTGTGCTTTCAGAACGATTCTTCTGTAATTCAAATTAGTACTCCTGGGAACGCCACATGTTTTGGTAAACATAGTAGATACACTTTATTACTGCCTGGTGTGATTAACTGGAATGCCAGCAGATAACATTGGTTTGCCAGCCTGCTATGGAAAAGGACACAGTGACAAAAATATTAATCCAGAGTAGCAGTGAGATGAAGCACATAACAAACTTTATCCTCTTCATCTTATGCATGAAAGCACAGGATGGATTGATCCTCCTGGCTGAAAAGAGTGAAATGTTCCACATCCCCAGTTGCTGGACATACATAATCATTGGTCATTAATATGCATTATACCCATCTGCTTAGATGGCATTATTCCTGTTCATAAGGTGATGTGTCAGTTAACTAGGCTACAAATGCCAGTTCAGTTACTTGGCAGGCTTCAGTTTCATGAGAGCCCTTTTTTTATGTTGGAAAGAGTATCACTCTAACCTCCAAACATTATACATCAGTCACACTTGTTAATCCAAGTATGCCAAAAACTCAACATGACAGAACAAGAAGTAAACACTTCTGTAACACATGCAGGATGACAAAATGTGCAATAGGTTACATTAAAAAAATACTTGCAATAAATTTATGAAACAAGCTACTTGGCATAAAAAAAAAAAAAGATGCCAGAAGATCATATTAAACAAAACGGAGACAGGCTTATAAACTATAAAATAGGATCTCATTTATGCTTAAGTTTGCACATAGGAACAAGAGCAAAAAATGAAGAATCCTGACTCCTTAAGCTTATTTTCATGGAATTAAAAATCATTGTGATAAACCCACATCTTGTTTTGTTTGGGTTTTTTTGTTTTGCTTTGTTTTGTTTTTCTGAAGCCATGTCTTTATTCTCCTCTGAGATTATTCTAATATTCTTTCAAAAAACTTTTAAATAATTTTCTGAAGTATAATATAGAAAGCCAGTTTAGAAAACCTTAAAAGTCTATGTAGATTAGAAAGAACTAGATAAATCAATACTTCTTTTATTCAGCAGGTAAGCATCCCAAGTTTTTGGAAAGGAATTATGGAATTATAAAATCATTAAAGTTGCAAAGATCTCTAAGATAACCAACTCCAACTGTCAACCTAAAACCACCAAGCCCACTAAACCATGTCCTGAATGCCCACATCTACATGTTTTTTTAGCACACAGTAGTGGAGGTGGTGACTCCATTACTTCCCTGGGCAGCCTGTTCCATTTTGACCACCATTTTAGTGATTCTAATCTAAATTTCCCCTGGCACAACTGGAGTCCATTTCCTCTCATCCTATTGCTAGATACCTGGGAGAAGAGACTGACCCCCACCTCACTGTAACGTCCTTTCAGGTAGTTGTAGAAAGTGATAAGGTATCCCCTCAGCCTCCTCTTGTCCAGACTAAACAATCCCCATTCCCTCAGACACTTATCTTAAGACTTGTTCTCCAGACCCTTCACCATCTTTGTTGCCCTTCTCTGGACATCTTCCAGCAACTTCAATGTTGTACTTGAAGTGAGGGTCTCAAAACTGAACACAGCACTTAAAGTGTGGTCTCATCAATGCCAAGGACAGAGGGACAATTACTTCCCTACTTCTTCTGGCTACACTATTCATAAGGCAAGGCTGCTGTTGGCCTTCTCGGCCACCTAAGCACACTTCTGGGTCATGTTCTGCAGCCTGTAGCATCGCATGGGGTTGCTGTGACTTGCGTGTAGGACCTGGCGCTTGGCTTTGTTAAACCTCATATAACTCACCTTGGTCCACTGATTCCATCTGTCCAGGTCCCTCTGCAGAGCCTTCCTACCTTCAACCAGATCAACACTCCCACCCAATTCAGTGTCAGCTGCAAACTTACTGAGGGTGCACTGTAATGGTTTCAGGCAAAACTAGTAGGCTAACCTGTCTGTTCCTCCAGCAGAGAAGTGAGGAATAAAACAACTGTTATGGGTTTAAGACCCATATGGGTGTCCTACCATAGAGATAAAAAAAGTCCTCCAAGGACAAGGTAGTCCAGAAGGTGGACACAGGATATTACGAATTTTGTTATCCCATCCCATCCTCCTGCAGTCTCTATATAAAGAGATGACACAGTCTGTTCTCCCTCTTTCCTCACTTCACCCTGCTCCTGACGCAGGATCTCTTATATCTGTGGTTTGTGGGGGAGTTTGCATCCTTCTGCAGCCTTGGGCTTGCTGTGTAGTTTTGGCCTAGCATGGGGGAGCAGTGAGGCCTGGGGTGGGGGCATTCAGGCCTGGTCAAGGCTTGGGGTGCCACCGCAATGGGGGGAATTGAGTCCTTGGTAGGCCTGTCCTGCTGGGGGACAGTTTGGCCTGCTGAAGTTGAGTGGTGGGGAGGTTTTGGAAGGTTTTGGCCCAAGTGGAGAACTGGACATAATTTGCATATGTATTCCTTTTCCATGAATACCTGGTGCATTTCTGTATGTAGCATTCATGTTTAACCTTCAGTTCTGTGCGAGTGTTTTTTTATTTTACTCTTGTAGGGGTAAAATACCTTTCTGCCCTTTTGCCCTGGGCAGCTCATGGCTCAACCAAGGACAGCACCACACAGAAAACCCCTCTGTAACAAATGAGAATATGACGCACAAGCATCTTAGCCTGTTTGCGGGAAAAGCACAGCAGAAAGCAGCCCAAGCCAGGGAGCTACTCCTCCATCCCTCCCTGTCCTATGCCATCTCAGCAGAAGAGAGACAAACCAGAACTCTAAAACAGCATCCTGAACAGGAAGCCTCTCATGTTACAATCCAAACTTCAAGCCCCATAATACTTTGCTAATAACTAATGATTGATCTTTGAAACAGGCAAAGATTGTACTGTTTACACAAGATTTTTTTTTTTCTTCTCACAGGTATTTTTGTACATTTAATATGTAGTTCCCTGGATAATCCTTCTGGCCCTTCTTGTAAAAGGATGCCACATTATCTAACCTCCAGTCAACTGGGATCTCTCTGGTTACCCAGGACTGTTGACAAATAATGGTGGATGTCTCGGTGATTATATCTGCCAGCTCCTTAAGTACCCTTGGTTGAAACCTATCAGGTCCCATAGACTTGTGCATATCTAAGTGTCACAACAGGTTGCTGATCTTTTCCTTCTGGATTGTGGGGGCTGCTTTCTGCTCCCGGTTCCTGTCTTCTAGTTTCAGGGGCTGAACCCTCCAGGAGCAGCTGGTGTCACTGTCAAATATTGAGGCAAAGTAGTCATTCAGCAGCTCAGCTTTTTCCTCACCTTTGGTCACGAGGTTCTCTCCTACACCCAGAAGTGGGTGAACGTTCTCCCTAGCTCTTCTTTCACTGTTAATATACTTATAAAACTCCATCATCTCATGTTTGCTTTGTCCAAGACAGCCACCAACCTTTACATCTTCTACTAGTCCTTCTCTCTTGTGGTGGGTTGGAAATTCCCTCCAACATTAAATTTGCCAGACCAGCTCAGCTGGAAAGCAAATGAAGTTATATTTACAAGCAAAACTACAATCCACAACGAGATACAATGAATATGTACAGAAACGTATAGTATTTACAATATTTACAGGTATTTACAATATATAAAGAGGACAAGAAATATCCTGGCCAAAGACCAGGGGAGCTGCCATAGCTTCTCCACTCCCTGCCCCCTCCTTACCCCTCTATACACAAAAAGGGACAAGAGAAAAGAGAGCAGAGAGAAGTTGTTGTTAATACCAGTCACAACAAAGGAGTTCAACCAAGGTCAAACAGAAGCCAGTTAGACTCTCTCAGAGTGAAGAAGCAAAAAGAGAATACTTATATTTATATTCTAGCTTAAGTCCCTTATCTCTCCAATGGAATTTTCTAGAACTATCATTATTTTCCTTTTTACATTCAATAGTGATTTATTTACATTCTACCACTTTCTGTTCAAGATCTGTGAAAAATTTTTAAAAGCATAGCTTAAAACTACCACACCTGTTAACAAGCAGCAGGTCTGGTAGAGTGTGATGGTTTGAAACTGTCTTTTTAATTTTTCCTTGCAAAGTTCAGAACAGAGAAAGTGAAAGAATGTAAATAAGTCACTATTGGGTGTAAGAAAGCAAAATAACGATTGTTCTAAACACTTCCATTGGATAGATAGAAATGTTTAAGAACTATTACCCAAAACAAAGTAGGCATTCGGCACATTCTGCGTTCGGCAGTGGGGGCAGTTGCTGGGCTGTCTGGCTGCTGTTTCTTCTTCTCTTCTGGCTGAAGATAACACACTGACCTTGGCAGCTAAGTTAACAACTTTCTGCTCTAACTAAACTCTGCTTCTCTGTCCAGGGGGGTCTGGGGGGGAAGCTCCTGGGAGAGAGAGAGGCCCCTTTGGGAGGGTCCCCTTGGGGGAAGCAAAGGGAGATCGGTTGTGCTTTTTCTGTTGATTGTATATATTTGTGAATGTTGTGAATTTTGTATATTTGTACATATTCATTGCATTTCATTGTAGATTTTAGACTCTGCTTGTAAATACCGCTTTTCATTTGCTTCCAGACTGGGCTAGCCTGGTTATTGTCGGTGGGGGGGGGAATTTCAGCTCACACCGACACACTTTTTATTTTTGGCGCTCCAACTCGGGGCTCGATTGCTTGTTTGATTTATTTCTGCTCAGATTAGGAAGCAAAATGAAGCTGTTTTGGATTCTGAGTCATTCTATTTCATCTATTATCGGTGCAATTGTCTACAGATGGGCCATTTCTTGCATGATAGACAAGATTGTGAGATATGTGGCATATAAGTCATTTCTTTGGGTTAAGAACAAGTTACTGAATGTTGGTGAATTCTGTTGTGGTCTTATTGGGCTAAGAAGCTATGGTAACTCAACTATGGATGTGCTAGCAGACACATATGAGTTTGTTACTCCTCTTACAACTACAGAGGGTCTTTGGAACCAGTGGTACCCTAGATATCTTGTGCTAGCCTTAATCTTAATTTTGTTGCTTCTTGGAATAATCATATGGCTACTGATAGCACTGTGTCAAGAAAGACATAAGGCTACTTGCTCTTCCAACTCTGCTGTGAATGTGAAAACCAAGCCAGTAAATTTGGTGGCCACTGTAACCAGAAAGCGATAAAGGAGATGCAGATGCTGCAGGAGATGGTGCAGATGGAGATGAGGGTCCTTCTACTCAGGGTCCCTCTGTTAAGAAAGATCCTTCTGGTGAGGAAGAGAGGGTTAGCCTTAAAACTCTGGTAGACCTCTTGAGACCCCACATGGATGATGGAGATGTAGGTCAGGATGTAGACCCTGGTAGATTAGCAACTGCTGGCAGAGCCTCTGAACTCAAGGAAATTCAATGGAGGATTACAACAGGAATATGGGGACAGCGACCTCAGGATGATGATGATGATGAGGAGGATGACATACAGTCAGCTAATGCACCCAGACAGGAAATTAGACATGTGAGGAAGGATTACATCAGAGGAGATAATGAGCCAGTCCTGTCTTGGCTAGCCAGGTGTTTTGATATGGGAGCCCCAGCATTGGTGGTAGGCGACAAGTCGGCCTCTCAGTTGGGGATGCTCTCAAAGGATACAGGCATAGACAGGCACCTAGGCAAGTGCATTGGTAAAGTTTCTCTGTGGGCACGCCTCCTACTGGCAGTCTCGCTGAGGTACCCCAGCAGAGATGATTTACCATGGAACCCTAAGCCTTGGACCACAATAGCTGAGGGAATCAAGCGTCTGAGAGAGTTTGCTGTGAGAGAAGTAATGTATGGAGATCATAAGACTCTGAATCCTGATGAAATTCCTGTTGGAACAGGCCTTGCCAAAAAGCTCATTAAGCTTGCTCCTCCTAATTATGCTACTATTCTGGCAAGCAGGATTGTGGCAAGAAATTATGGTGGAGGACCTCCTACTGTTGGCCATTTCACTGACCAAATGAGGCAATTGGAGGATAGTCTTGCACGTACTTCTTTGGTTTCAGCCATTGAAACTTTGTCTGGAGAAATGAAGAATTGCATGAAAGAGCTGAAGGAGGAACTTAAAACCTCCATATCCAACTTGATGAAGGGGGATGATTCTGATTCCTCTTCCTCCAGATGGATACAAGTTTCAGCTGTCAGAAACAGACGTGCTCCAAGGAGGCCATTCCAAAACAGGTCAAACCAAAACAGACAGCAGAGGCAATCACGTGGCAGTATCTGGATAACTCTGCGTGATCAGTTTGGTGAGAACATGAACAGATGGGATGGTCAACCAACTTCTGATCTTTTCAAGAGGTTACGGGAGCTGCAGAGGGGCAGATCCCGAGGTAGCAATACCAGGAGGGTAGCTGTCGCTTCCTCAGTTTCCCAGAACAACTCTGATAGCTCCAACAGTGATCCTAATTCTGGTGCTGGACGTTGTGCCAGCTGTACATGTGGAGGTAATCCCCACCATTAGGGGTGCCCTGCCTTCCGCCAGGGGGAGGTAAGGGATAATGGAGATAACAGAATCTATTGGGATGTGTACATCCAGTGGCCTGGCACTTCAAAATTTCAGAAGTACAGGGCCTTGGTTGACACAGGAGCTCAGTGCACCATCATACCATCAAATTATCAAGGGGGAGAATCTATAACTATTCAGGGAGTCACTGGTGGATCTCAAGAGTTGTTTAAGATAGAGGTTGACATAAGTTTAACTGGGAAGCAGTGGAAGAAACATACTATTGTAACAGGTCCTAATGCACCTTGTATTTTGGGAATTGACTTTCTGAGAGAAGGGCGTTTTAAAGACCCTAAGGGTTACAAATGGGCTTTTGGAATAGCAACTGTAGAAACTGATGGAGGAAAATTGAAGTTGTCCATTAGACCTGAGCTTTCAGATGAATCTGCAGTTGTGGGACAACATGAGATAGAGGATGTAAAGCTGCCGGTTGCTTCTCAAACTGTGCATCACAGACAATACAGAACCAACCGTGACTCTTTGGTGCCCATTCAAAACTTGATTCGTCAGTTGGAGAGTCAGAAGGTCATCAGCAAAACTCATTCACCTTTCAACAGTCCAATCTGGCCTGTGAGAAAGCAGAATGGAGAGTGGCGTCTGACAGTTGATTTCCGTGCCTTGAATGAAGTAACTCCACCCATGAGTGCAGCTGTACCAGACATGATGGAACTCCAATATGAGCTGGAATCCAAGCAGGCCAAATGGTATGCTACCATAGACATTGCTAATGCTTTCTTCTCTATTCCCATAGCAGAGGAATGCAGGCCTCAGTTTGCTTTCACCTGGAGAGGCATTCAGTACACATTCAATCGTTTGCCCCAGGGGTGGATTCACAGTTCAACCATCTGCCATGCAGTGATCCATGATGCTTTGGAGAAAGGTGGAGCTCCAGAACACATTCAGTTCATCGATGACATCATCGTCTGGGGTGAGACTGCTGAAGAAGTCTTCGAGAAAGGTAACAAAATCCTTGACATTCTCTTGCAAGCTGGTTTCGCTATCAAGCGAGACAAGGTGAAAGGACCTGCCAGAGAAATCCAGTTTCTGGGAGTGCGGTGGCAAGATGGTCGCCGTCACATCCCAATGGATGTGATAAACAGAGTCTCCACCATGGCAAATCCCATCAACAAGAAAGAAACTCTGCGTTTCTTAGGCATAGTGGGATTTTGGAGACTGCACATTCCTGGATACAGTCAGATTGTGAAACCTCTATATGATGTGACTCGAAAGAGAAACAGTTTCCAATGGGGTCCTGAGCAACAAGCAGCCTTTGACCAGATCAAGCGAGAGGTAGTCCAAGCGATGGGTCTGGGACCTGTCCGAACTGGTCCAGACATTAAGAACATTCTGTACACGGCCGCGAGTGACAATGGTCCAACCTGGTGCTTATGGCAAAGAGCTCCAGGGGAGACACGAGGACGTCCTCTTGGTTTCTGGGGTCGTGGCTACAGAGGCTCAGAGGCAAACTACACTCCAACAGAGAAAGAGATTTTAGCTGCTTATGAAGGAGTGAAAGCTGCTTCTGAAGTGATTGGAACTGAGTCACAACTTCTTCTAGCTCCTAGATTGCCAGTTCTGAATTGGATGTTCAAAGGCAAAGGTTCTTCACCACATCATGCAACAGATGCTACCTGGTCTAAGTGGATGGCTCTGATAACACAGAGAGCTCGAATGGGAAATCTCGAAAGGCCTGGTTTGGTGGAGGTGATCACAAACTGGCCAGAAGGCACAAGCTGTGCAAAACCTCCAGAGGAGAGAGTAACTCGTGCTGAGGAAGCTCCTCCTTACAGTGATCTGTCTGATGATGAAAAGAGATATGCTTTGTTCACAGACGGTTCCTGTCGTCTTGTTGGGAACAAGCGGAGATGGAAATCTGCAGTGTGGAGTCCAACGCGCAGAGTTGCAGAAGCGAGAGATGGAGAAGGAGAATCCAGTCAATTTGCAGAGGTAAAAGCTGTCCAGCTAGCTCTTAACATAGCTGAACGTGAGAGATGGCCAAAGCTTTATCTCTACACTGACTCGTGGATGGTAGCCAATGCCTTGTGGGGTTGGCTGAAAGACTGGAAGAAGAATGGCTGGCAGAGGAAAGGAAAGCCAATCTGGGCTGCAGATCTGTGGCAAGACATTGCTGCTCGCATTGAGAGAATCCCAGTGAAAGTGAGACACATCGATGCTCACATTCCTAAGAGCAAAGCTACTGAGGAACAACAACACAACCATCAGGCAGATCTAGCTGCAAGAGTTTCCCAGGTGGACACAAACTCTGATCCTGATCTTGACTGGAAACACCGAGGTGAGCTGTTCTTAGCTCGGTGGGCCCATGACTCGTCAGGACATCAAGGCAGAGATGCAACCTACCGATGGGCTCGTGACAGATCCATTGACATTTCCATGGATGCTATCACACAAGTCATCCATGACTGTGACATTTGTGCTGCTATTAAGCAGGCAAAGCGGATCAAGCCCTTGTGGTACGGTGACCGATGGTCCAAGTACAAGTATGGTGAAGCCTGGCAGATTGACTACATCACTCTACCTCGTTCTCGATCTGGTAAGCAGTATGTGCTGACTATGGTAGAGGCGAGCACTGGATGGCTGGAAACTTATCCAGTTCCTCATGCAACTGCACGTAACACCATTCTTGGCCTGGAGAGACAAATCCTGTGGAGACACGGAACTCCAGAGAGGATTGAGTCAGACAACGGAACTCATTTCAAGAACAATCTTGTAAAAAACTGGGCCAAAGAGCACGGCATCGAGTGGATATTCCACATTCCCTACTATGCACCAGCTGCAGGGAAGATCGAACGCTACAACGGTTTGCTGAAAACCACTCTCAAAGCCATGGGGGGTGGATCTTTGAAAAACTGGGAGAAACATTTAGCACAAGCAACCTGGTTGGTGAATAGTAGAGGTTCAGTGAATCGAGCTGGACCTGCCCAATCAGATTTGTTGCGAAAGGAAGAAGGTGGTAGAGTTCCTGTTATCAGAGAAAAGAATCTGTTAGGCAAAACTGTTTGGGTATTTTCTCCTTCAGGAGAGGCCAAACCTGTCCGAGGGGTGGTTTCTGCTGAAGGTCCTGGTCACACCTATTGGGTGATGCAAGAAAATGGTGAAGTTCAGTGTATTCCACAAAGAAATCTAACTTTGGCTGAGAGAGGTTAAATTCAGAGTGTTGCGCAGATACAGCATCGCGCCCAAGAGGAGAGTCCATGAGATCTACGGTGCACGAACCCTGAGAGCCCTGAGTCACCTGAGAGTCCCTGTTCCTTTCTTCACTCCATCTGCGAGGAAACAAGCTGTTTGCTGTTTTTCCTGTGATTTGACTCTTTTGAATCATCTACATCTGAGATAGCCGGAATGGACTATGGTCTTTATTCACCTATTGTTGTAGATATTATTTTAGATTAGATAGATAATAGTAGCAGCCAATGGAATTGTTTAGAAGGGGTGGACTGTGATGGTTTGAAACTGTCTTTTTAATTTTTCCTTGCAAAGTTCAGAACAGAGAAAGTGAAAGAATGTAAATAAGTCACTATTGGGTGTAAGAAAGCAAAATAACGATTGTTCTAAACACTTCCATTGGATAGATAGAAATGTTTAAGAACTATTACCCAAAACAAAGTAGGCATTCGGCACATTCTGTGTTCGGCAGTGGGGGCAGTTGCTGGGCTGTCTGGCTGCTGTTTCTTCTTCTCTTCTGGCTGAAGATAACACACTGACCTTGGCAGCTAAGTTAACAACTTTCTGCTCTAACTAAACTCTGCTTCTCTGTCCAGGGGGGTCTGGGGGGGGAAGCTCCTGGGAGAGAGAGAGGCCCCTTTGGGAGGGTCCCCTTGGGGGAAGCAAAGGGAGATCGGTTGTGCTTTTTCTGTTGATTGTATATATTTGTGAATGTCGTGAATTTTGTATATTTGTATATATTCATTGCATTTCATTGTAGATTTTAGACTCTGCTTGTAAATACAGCTTTTCATTTGCTTCCAGACTGGGCTAGCCTGGTTATTGTCAGTGGGGGAGTGAATTTCAGCTCACACCGACACATAGAGAGTTACCCCTCGCTGGCTCATTCACCACCTGTATTAATTCCACACACTCCAAGAACCTCTAGGACTGCTTCCTGATTGCTATATTGTATTTCCAGCAGATTTTACAGTAAGCTAAATGTTAAATTCCTCACTGTATTCTTTGTCTTCAGTTTACTGAGTTAGAAGGAAAATGTTAATGCTTACCTGTGTATTGGAGCTTTCTGTACCTTGCTTAGTAAATCAATACTATGTAGACCTAGACATTCAGATATTACCAAGTGTGTCAGTGTGAGCTGAAATTCCTCCCCCCCCCCCCCCCCCCCCCCCCCCGACAATAACCAGGCTAGCCCAGTCTGGAAGCAAATGAAAGCTTTATTTACAAGCAAATCTACAATCTATGATGAAATGCAATGAATATGTACAAATACACAAAATTCACAACATTTACAATTTATACAATCAACAGAAAAGCACAACCAAGATCCCTTTGCTTCCCCCAAATGGGACCTTTCCCAAGGGGCCTCCCTCCCAGGGGTTTCCTCACCCCAGACCCCCCTGGACAGAAAGCAGAGTTAGCTAAAGCAGGAAGTTGTTAACTTAGCTCGCCAAGGTCAGCGTGTTATCTTCAGCCAGAAGAGAAGAAGAAAACAGCAGCTAGACACCCTAGCAAGCTGCCCCGACTGCAGAATGCAGAGTGCCCCACTTTATTTTGAGTAATAGTTCTTAAACATTTCTATCTATCCAATGGAAGTGTTTAGAACAATCATTATTTTGCTTTCTTATACCCAGTAGTGACTTATTTACACTCTTTCACTTTTTCTTTTTGGACTTTGCAAGGAAAAATTAAAAAGACAGTTTCAAACCATCACACCAAGCTTCATCTGGCAAAAGTAATGAGATACATGTAAAGGGTAAAACAAGTGAATATTTCCATTTTTACTGCTGTTTGTGATGTTCAGTTGCCTAGAATAACAGAAAGATCGGATTTAGAGTGTCTTAACACTTTGATTTTCCTTGCTTTTTGCCAAGGCCCTTGATAGGAATCGATAGGGATTGCTTTTGCATATAGGAATGTGAAAATATTTGCTGGTTTTGTTTGTTGCCAGAATCTATTACATAGGCTGCAGACCAACAGTTCACTTCCTATTGATTAATAATTGTTTTGTAGCTTTTTCTTCCTGTTTTTTTAAAAACAGGCCTGCTATATAGTTATGACAGGGCCTGTTGCAGTCTTTATCCTGGAAACCAAAGAACTACTTAGCACCACTGATATACTTTTTACTGGGTTTACTATGAGAAAATGAAATGAACAGAAAATGAAATACAATTATCCTGCACCAGTCTTATTTGATCTCAAGATACAATGATTTTTTTTTTTTTGAGCCAGAACTTCAGTCTTTTGTTGCTGTTGTATTTAATCCCTGTTAAAATATAACAGGTAAGCAGAAGCAAGCAAACTGTACTGTTGATTCTGGTAGCTGCAAATGTTGTCAAAAGGTGCTTTAAAGTTACGCAGCAAAACTGGACTCATTGATAGCTGAATGGAGGAAGGATGTCAGTTACACTCAGAAGCAATGATATCAACACAATGTCACTTGAAAATGCAGCCAAAAACTTTGCCTGGAGTTTTTGCAGATAATACCACTTCAGTGAGATTGGCAAGTTGTTTGTTGGGTTTTTTTGGTGTTCGTTTATTTTGGGGTTTTTTTGTTTGTTTTCTTCAAACTGTTTACATCTTACATGCATTTAAAGGATTGGTTCATTTGAAGGAGAAACATTGCAAACTGAGGCACTGATAATTTTTTTTTTTTAAAACTAAATCCAAGTAGTATTCTAAAAATTGTTCTCTTTGATGAGAAATAATGACCTACATTTATCCAACTTAGCTAACCTTTGGGACCTATCACTGCCGTAGTCTTATTTTTCAATGTTGAACATCACCTTAATTATATAACATATTGGATTTTAAATAAAGAAAATAAATTCTCTGTCATAAGAAGAATAATTAATTATATGCTACCTATAAATTGAAAAGGTTTTTTTAATAAATATCCTAAATTATCCTAGGTATCCCAGTGTCTCAGAAATCATGCAGATGCTTTCACATCTATTTTGTTACAGATCTCCATAAAATATTTATAAACTACACCCTGTGGCAAGACAGTTGAGGTCAAAGCAAACTGAAGCATTACACATCACACACTATATCTAAGAAAATTCAGAATCATTAGTCAGTGTCCAAAAATGAAACTTCTTTATGCTCTGTTGAAACCCTAAATAAAACATTTATTGCTGAGTTTTATAAATGTATTCTCTTAATGAGCATGATCCAGAAACTCTTTAGTGTTTTTTTCTTGATTCAAGGTACAGTGATAAGATTCATGTAACAGAGGCTTTCTACTCATGCCATATCTTTGAAATACATCTCTAGGAGCCTATGTATATATTCATTGCTGACCTCACCATGATGCTCGGAAAAAGCCATTTTGCATAAATTATGCTGAAGCACTTCATGAGACCCATCTCGAGATATATGCTATTCACAGTTGCAACTGAAGTAAATTCCCATGAGAAGACAAAGCCATACAGTGAGTGAATTGCCAGCTTGCAATCGCCATGAATCAAAATGTTGTATGGAAGTTAGCTATGAGATACCTACTGTATGGGACAAAATATCCAAATGTATGAATATAATGTTTTAAATAAATTTGGCCATCACCTTATGAATAAATATAAATACATCACTTTTTTTTTTACTCAACTATTAAAAAAAAAAAAGGTGGATGAAAGTAATAATTTGAACCAAAACCTTATAACAAATAACTCTTTTCCAAAAGTGCCTGTTTCTACTTATATCTTAAACAAATGTGACTTAAGTTTTAAATTATTTTTTAAATGGACTTTCATTCAGGAAATTTAGAAAGAAAATTAGAGATATATTACTCATATATGTGAGTTCTGACATAGATACAATTTTTTCGACCAACCATTCTGACGTGTCAGTCCCGATTCTATGAAACTCAAATATATATTTCAATTTATATTCATCTTTTTCTCTCATTGTCTTTCAACTTATCCTAAGATGATTAAAACATTTAAATAGCTTTTTAAAATTTGTTCTTGTGAGAAACATACTCTAAGATATATTGGAAGAGTATAATATCAGAAAAAGGGAAATGCAGAAAGTAAGAGATTTATAAAGCTTTGCTATATTTTAAAATTAAATATTCTGATTTAGCACTGTGGTTTCTTATTCTAAGTCACACATAAGAAAGCCTTTCAGACTTCCTTTCTAGACATTGCAATATCTGAATGAAAGGTTAAAGTAAATAGAAAGTCGTGGGTGAGATTAATAAGCAGAACTGATTTTTTAAAATTATTATTGTGTTTAGGAATTTCCCACATTTTTAATTATTTTCTTCTTATTTCTTATTGATCAATTGTCTCTAGGCTTATCTATTACAAGCCTATTCAGTCACTGAGAGATTCAGGATAGGTAAATGCTTGAAATGACATAGGTGTCCTGGAAGAGGCATTAATGAACCAGCTAAGCTGGTTTGGCCACTGCCCTTTCTCCTCCCTCCCTGTTGCAGGGTCCAGGTTTGAGGTTGAGGTTGAGGAGCCAATAGGCAGGTGCCACTGAGGCTGCCTCGGGGGGTGGAAGCTGGACCCCATGCCTCACGTGTCACATAGACAACTGCACGTCAGAGGCTAGTTGAGAAGGCGTGTACAGTTTGCCTGCCATACAGCACTTTGAACTGATTGGCAAAATTTGAAGAGGTAATAATTTGAAAAGGAGATGTGAGAAAAAGTTGTGCTGCTGTATTTAGAGATGGTCTATTGGAGCACGTGGCTGCAGGGAACTATCTGTCACTGGAGACAGGACAGAAACACACATCCTCACCACAGTCAGGAACCCACTAACGAACCATGAACTTTTCAAATCATACCCTATTAATTACCTTTTTGAAAACAAAACTGCCTACTGTTGGAAAAGCATCAGGAGT
The DNA here is from genome assembly GCF_027791375.1 of Indicator indicator. Classification (NCBI taxonomy): domain Eukaryota; kingdom Metazoa; phylum Chordata; class Aves; order Piciformes; family Indicatoridae; genus Indicator; species Indicator indicator. The sequence continues at coordinate 108,807,075 of NC_072010.1, read as the reverse complement.
TTAGCCAATCAATTCAAAGTGTTCTACAACACTAAGCTGCACACACATTCTCAAAAAGGAAATATGTGTCTTGGGTTACCAGAGGCATGTGAGGCACAAGGCTTGATTCTTACCCCCCGGCTATACTTAATAGTGTCAGCCCATTGTTTACCCCTTTGCCTCACCCTGGACCCCGCAACGGGGGGGGGGGGTGGGGGGTGGGTGGGTTGCAGACTGGGGGGGAGAGGGGGTAGTGGCAAAACAGGTTTGACTTGCTTTCGCCCCTTGCAGCACACCATTCCAGATCTTAGACACTGAACTGAGATGAGTCAAAACCTCTTGTAACAGTGTTTGGTTTGCAGGTCTTTGATTTTACTGTATCCTCCAGATATACAGACTATGTTTCATTATAAAGGGAACTAGGCCAAGAATTGTCTGAACAAGTTGGCTTTCAACAGCATTGTAAATCAGGTACAGATGTCTATCTGACTTTTTAATGTAAGTACATAAAAACTCATAATGCATAGATCTTTCCAAGTTATATCACTTACCTTCCAGAACCTTATGCCATGACTGTTTATATAACATTGAGATCTTCAAGATCATTATTGCAACTCTTATATCTAACACAGTTAATGCCTGATAATAATGCATGCTCTTGTATTGAGAACGATGAGTGTGTGAGCACTGAAGGTACTATGACTCTAAAAGTCTTTTCCTGATTTTGTTTTTAAAGGGTAACGGATGAGGTTGATGAACATACTGTCTGCCTTACTCTGAGTTCATTTGTATATTAAAATAAAGATTTATTTTATAATTATTTATTATTTTAAAGCACTTTTCTTCTTAGTTCAGAGTTGTATTTCCTTGGAATTTCAATTTACAGGATTATTTCTTAAAATCAGGGCAAGGTAAAACCTTCCACAGTGTAGAGTAGTGTGAAATATCATGCTAGGATTTCATAAACAATTACATTTATGTATATATAATGAGTAATCCCGGCTGAGTTGCAAGAAGGTAATGAGTTCATGAATTCAAGGTGATCCTGTATTATTTCCTTGACAGTGAAGGACAAATGGTTTTATTTGTTCTCAATGGATGCAACAGTTTTAATGTTCACTGATAAGACTAAAAGGTTAATGTAGTGGCATGCCAAAGAAAGGCACAGGGTAAACAGTATGAAAAATATTTCTGCAATGTGAACTGACTCCTTTCAGAAAGCCATGTGTCAGAGAGTAGGTGTTTTTCCTCTACCGGATTAGCATGAATCCATATTTTACATAAACTCATTGATATATTTCAGATTAATTGGCATCCAAACAACAGAGATATAGAGTGCGTTTCTGGAAAATGTTGGTAGTCTCATATCCAAATGACCTTCAGTCTCAGACAAAGGTTCTACAAATACGATATGGTCTTCAGCATTTATTCAAAGAGACACAGTGAAAACAACAAAGACAAAAGAAATAAGGCTGTCCATCATCCCCATATAACCAAGCAAAAAACCCCATAACCAACCTCACTCTGTAACTTGTACTTCATTAGTGCTTTGGTTTGCAAATTCATTTGTATGAAGCATGTATTAAAATAATCACATGGTTTTAAAATAATAAACCAGGATCCATAATAATCATATTTTAGTGTAAAATGTTTAGTGTTTATTAGAATTAGGAAACTGCAATTTAGAAAAAAGACTTTATCTCCAAAAAAAACCAAAACCCTCCTCAAAAGCCCCATATATACTCCTCACTTAGGAAACAAATTTCTATACATATACTTGCCTTTTTTTTACAATACTTTTGGGTGTACTCTCTGGATCCTGCGAATACTGGGCAATGGAGTTAACTAGAAATTCATGAGTGGCTGTATACCATCCAACAAACCAGGATGAAAGCTAGGAGAATAAATAGTTTGTTTCTTTGTAA